>NC_088865.1:51967115-52111107 GCF_032884065.1 Artemia franciscana
TATAGCGTTTCAACTGGTATAGCGTTTCAACTGGTATAGCGTTTCAACTGGTATAGCGTTTCAACTGGTATAGCGTTTCAACTGGTATAGCGTTTCAACTGGTATAGCGTTTCAACTGGTATAGCGTTTCAACTGGTATAGCGTTTCAACTGGTATAGCGTTTCAACTGGTATAGCGTTTCAACTGGTATAGCGTTTCAACTGGTATAGCGTTTCAACTGGTATAGCGTTTCAACTGGTATAGCGTTTCAACTGGTATAGCGTTTCAACTGGTATAGCGTTTCAACTGGTATAGCGTTTCAACTGGTATAGCGTTTCAACTGGTATAGCGTTTCAACTGGTATAGCGTTTCAACTGGTATAGCGTTTCAACTGGTATAGCGTTTCAACTGGTATAGCGTTTCAACTGGTATAGCGTTTCAACTGGTATAGCGTTTCAACTGGTATAGCGTTTCAACTGGTATAGCGTTTCAACTGGTATAGCGTTTCAACTGGTATAGCGTTTCAACTGGTATAGCGTTTCAACTGGTATAGCGTTTCAACTGGTATAGCGTTTCAACTGGTATAGCGTTTCAACTGGTATAGCGTTTCAACTGGTATAGCGTTTCAACTGGTATAGCGTTTCAACTGGTATAGCGTTTCAACTGGTATAGCGTTTCAACTGGTATAGCGTTTCAACTGGTATAGCGTTTCAACTGGTATAGCGTTTCAACTGGTATAGCGTTTCAACTGGTATAGCGTTTCAACTGGTATAGCGTTTCAACTGGTATAGCGTTTCAACTGGTATAGCGTTTCAACTGGTATAGCGTTTCAACTGGTATAGCGTTTCAACTGGTATAGCGTTTCAACTGGTATAGCGTTTCAACTGGTATAGCGTTTCAACTGGTATAGCGTTTCAACTGGTATAGCGTTTCAACTGGTATAGCGTTTCAACTGGTATAGCGTTTCAACTGGTATAGCGTTTCAACTGGTATAGCGTTTCAACTGGTATAGCGTTTCAACTGGTATAGCGTTTCAACTGGTATAGCGTTTCAACTGGTATAGCGTTTCAACTGGTATAGCGTTTCAACTGGTATAGCGTTTCAACTGGTATAGCGTTTCAACTGGTATAGCGTTTCAACTGGTATAGCGTTTCAACTGGTATAGCGTTTCAACTGGTATAGCGTTTCAACTGGTATAGCGTTTCAACTGGTATAGCGTTTCAACTGGTATAGCGTTTCAACTGGTATAGCGTTTCAACTGGTATAGCGTTTCAACTGGTATAGCGTTTCAACTGGTATAGCGTTTCAACTGGTATAGCGTTTCAACTGGTATAGCGTTTCAACTGGTATAGCGTTTCAACTGGTATAGCGTTTCAACTGGTATAGCGTTTCAACTGGTATAGCGTTTCAACTGGTATAGCGTTTCAACTGGTATAGCGTTTCAACTGGTATAGCGTTTCAACTGGTATAGCGTTTCAACTGGTATAGCGTTTCAACTGGTATAGCGTTTCAACTGGTATAGCGTTTCAACTGGTATAGCGTTTCAACTGGTATAGCGTTTCAACTGGTATAGCGTTTCAACTGGTATAGCGTTTCAACTGGTATAGCGTTTCAACTGGTATAGCGTTTCAACTGGTATAGCGTTTCAACTGGTATAGCGTTTCAACTGGTATAGCGTTTCAACTGGTATAGCGTTTCAACTGGTATAGCGTTTCAACTGGTATAGCGTTTCAACTGGTATAGCGTTTCAACTGGTATAGCGTTTCAACTGGTATAGCGTTTCAACTGGTATAGCGTTTCAACTGGTATAGCGTTTCAACTGGTATAGCGTTTCAACTGGTATAGCGTTTCAACTGGTATAGCGTTTCAACTGGTATAGCGTTTCAACTGGTATAGCGTTTCAACTGGTATAGCGTTTCAACTGGTATAGCGTTTCAACTGGTATAGCGTTTCAACTGGTATAGCGTTTCAACTGGTATAGCGTTTCAACTGGTATAGCGTTTCAACTGGTATAGCGTTTCAACTGGTATAGCGTTTCAACTGGTATAGCGTTTCAACTGGTATAGCGTTTCAACTGGTATAGCGTTTCAACTGGTATAGCGTTTCAACTGGTATAGCGTTTCAACTGGTATAGCGTTTCAACTGGTATAGCGTTTCAACTGGTATAGCGTTTCAACTGGTATAGCGTTTCAACTGGTATAGCGTTTCAACTGGTATAGCGTTTCAACTGGTATAGCGTTTCAACTGGTATAGCGTTTCAACTGGTATAGCGTTTCAACTGGTATAGCGTTTCAACTGGTATAGCGTTTCAACTGGTATAGCGTTTCAACTGGTATAGCGTTTCAACTGGTATAGCGTTTCAACTGGTATAGCGTTTCAACTGGTATAGCGTTTCAACTGGTATAGCGTTTCAACTGGTATAGCGTTTCAACTGGTATAGCGTTTCAACTGGTATAGCGTTTCAACTGGTATAGCGTTTCAACTGGTATAGCGTTTCAACTGGTATAGCGTTTCAACTGGTATAGCGTTTCAACTGGTATAGCGTTTCAACTGGTATAGCGTTTCAACTGGTATAGCGTTTCAACTGGTATAGCGTTTCAACTGGTATAGCGTTTCAACTGGTATAGCGTTTCAACTGGTATAGCGTTTCAACTGGTATAGCGTTTCAACTGGTATAGCGTTTCAACTGGTATAGCGTTTCAACTGGTATAGCGTTTCAACTGGTATAGCGTTTCAACTGGTATAGCGTTTCAACTGGTATAGCGTTTCAACTGGTATAGCGTTTCAACTGGTATAGCGTTTCAACTGGTATAGCGTTTCAACTGGTATAGCGTTTCAACTGGTATAGCGTTTCAACTGGTATAGCGTTTCAACTGGTATAGCGTTTCAACTGGTATAGCGTTTCAACTGGTATAGCGTTTCAACTGGTATAGCGTTTCAACTGGTATAGCGTTTCAACTGGTATAGCGTTTCAACTGGTATAGCGTTTCAACTGGTATAGCGTTTCAACTGGTATAGCGTTTCAACTGGTATAGCGTTTCAACTGGTATAGCGTTTCAACTGGTATAGCGTTTCAACTGGTATAGCGTTTCAACTGGTATAGCGTTTCAACTGGTATAGCGTTTCAACTGGTATAGCGTTTCAACTGGTATAGCGTTTCAACTGGTATAGCGTTTCAACTGGTATAGCGTTTCAACTGGTATAGCGTTTCAACTGGTATAGCGTTTCAACTGGTATAGCGTTTCAACTGGTATAGCGTTTCAACTGGTATAGCGTTTCAACTGGTATAGCGTTTCAACTGGTATAGCGTTTCAACTGGTATAGCGTTTCAACTGGTATAGCGTTTCAACTGGTATAGCGTTTCAACTGGTATAGCGTTTCAACTGGTATAGCGTTTCAACTGGTATAGCGTTTCAACTGGTATAGCGTTTCAACTGGTATAGCGTTTCAACTGGTATAGCGTTTCAACTGGTATAGCGTTTCAACTGGTATAGCGTTTCAACTGGTATAGCGTTTCAACTGGTATAGCGTTTCAACTGGTATAGCGTTTCAACTGGTATAGCGTTTCAACTGGTATAGCGTTTCAACTGGTATAGCGTTTCAACTGGTATAGCGTTTCAACTGGTATAGCGTTTCAACTGGTATAGCGTTTCAACTGGTATAGCGTTTCAACTGGTATAGCGTTTCAACTGGTATAGCGTTTCAACTGGTATAGCGTTTCAACTGGTATAGCGTTTCAACTGGTATAGCGTTTCAACTGGTATAGCGTTTCAACTGGTATAGCGTTTCAACTGGTATAGCGTTTCAACTGGTATAGCGTTTCAACTGGTATAGCGTTTCAACTGGTATAGCGTTTCAACTGGTATAGCGTTTCAACTGGTATAGCGTTTCAACTGGTATAGCGTTTCAACTGGTATAGCGTTTCAACTGGTATAGCGTTTCAACTGGTATAGCGTTTCAACTGGTATAGCGTTTCAACTGGTATAGCGTTTCAACTGGTATAGCGTTTCAACTGGTATAGCGTTTCAACTGGTATAGCGTTTCAACTGGTATAGCGTTTCAACTGGTATAGCGTTTCAACTGGTATAGCGTTTCAACTGGTATAGCGTTTCAACTGGTATAGCGTTTCAACTGGTATAGCGTTTCAACTGGTATAGCGTTTCAACTGGTATAGCGTTTCAACTGGTATAGCGTTTCAACTGGTATAGCGTTTCAACTGGTATAGCGTTTCAACTGGTATAGCGTTTCAACTGGTATAGCGTTTCAACTGGTATAGCGTTTCAACTGGTATAGCGTTTCAACTGGTATAGCGTTTCAACTGGTATAGCGTTTCAACTGGTATAGCGTTTCAACTGGTATAGCGTTTCAACTGGTATAGCGTTTCAACTGGTATAGCGTTTCAACTGGTATAGCGTTTCAACTGGTATAGCGTTTCAACTGGTATAGCGTTTCAACTGGTATAGCGTTTCAACTGGTATAGCGTTTCAACTGGTATAGCGTTTCAACTGGTATAGCGTTTCAACTGGTATAGCGTTTCAACTGGTATAGCGTTTCAACTGGTATAGCGTTTCAACTGGTATAGCGTTTCAACTGGTATAGCGTTTCAACTGGTATAGCGTTTCAACTGGTATAGCGTTTCAACTGGTATAGCGTTTCAACTGGTATAGCGTTTCAACTGGTATAGCGTTTCAACTGGTATAGCGTTTCAACTGGTATAGCGTTTCAACTGGTATAGCGTTTCAACTGGTATAGCGTTTCAACTGGTATAGCGTTTCAACTGGTATAGCGTTTCAACTGGTATAGCGTTTCAACTGGTATAGCGTTTCAACTGGTATAGCGTTTCAACTGGTATAGCGTTTCAACTGGTATAGCGTTTCAACTGGTATAGCGTTTCAACTGGTATAGCGTTTCAACTGGTATAGCGTTTCAACTGGTATAGCGTTTCAACTGGTATAGCGTTTCAACTGGTATAGCGTTTCAACTGGTATAGCGTTTCAACTGGTATAGCGTTTCAACTGGTATAGCGTTTCAACTGGTATAGCGTTTCAACTGGTATAGCGTTTCAACTGGTATAGCGTTTCAACTGGTATAGCGTTTCAACTGGTATAGCGTTTCAACTGGTATAGCGTTTCAACTGGTATAGCGTTTCAACTGGTATAGCGTTTCAACTGGTATAGCGTTTCAACTGGTATAGCGTTTCAACTGGTATAGCGTTTCAACTGGTATAGCGTTTCAACTGGTATAGCGTTTCAACTGGTATAGCGTTTCAACTGGTATAGCGTTTCAACTGGTATAGCGTTTCAACTGGTATAGCGTTTCAACTGGTATAGCGTTTCAACTGGTATAGCGTTTCAACTGGTATAGCGTTTCAACTGGTATAGCGTTTCAACTGGTATAGCGTTTCAACTGGTATAGCGTTTCAACTGGTATAGCGTTTCAACTGGTATAGCGTTTCAACTGGTATAGCGTTTCAACTGGTATAGCGTTTCAACTGGTATAGCGTTTCAACTGGTATAGCGTTTCAACTGGTATAGCGTTTCAACTGGTATAGCGTTTCAACTGGTATAGCGTTTCAACTGGTATAGCGTTTCAACTGGTATAGCGTTTCAACTGGTATAGCGTTTCAACTGGTATAGCGTTTCAACTGGTATAGCGTTTCAACTGGTATAGCGTTTCAACTGGTATAGCGTTTCAACTGGTATAGCGTTTCAACTGGTATAGCGTTTCAACTGGTATAGCGTTTCAACTGGTATAGCGTTTCAACTGGTATAGCGTTTCAACTGGTATAGCGTTTCAACTGGTATAGCGTTTCAACTGGTATAGCGTTTCAACTGGTATAGCGTTTCAACTGGTATAGCGTTTCAACTGGTATAGCGTTTCAACTGGTATAGCGTTTCAACTGGTATAGCGTTTCAACTGGTATAGCGTTTCAACTGGTATAGCGTTTCAACTGGTATAGCGTTTCAACTGGTATAGCGTTTCAACTGGTATAGCGTTTCAACTGGTATAGCGTTTCAACTGGTATAGCGTTTCAACTGGTATAGCGTTTCAACTGGTATAGCGTTTCAACTGGTATAGCGTTTCAACTGGTATAGCGTTTCAACTGGTATAGCGTTTCAACTGGTATAGCGTTTCAACTGGTATAGCGTTTCAACTGGTATAGCGTTTCAACTGGTATAGCGTTTCAACTGGTATAGCGTTTCAACTGGTATAGCGTTTCAACTGGTATAGCGTTTCAACTGGTATAGCGTTTCAACTGGTATAGCGTTTCAACTGGTATAGCGTTTCAACTGGTATAGCGTTTCAACTGGTATAGCGTTTCAACTGGTATAGCGTTTCAACTGGTATAGCGTTTCAACTGGTATAGCGTTTCAACTGGTATAGCGTTTCAACTGGTATAGCGTTTCAACTGGTATAGCGTTTCAACTGGTATAGCGTTTCAACTGGTATAGCGTTTCAACTGGTATAGCGTTTCAACTGGTATAGCGTTTCAACTGGTATAGCGTTTCAACTGGTATAGCGTTTCAACTGGTATAGCGTTTCAACTGGTATAGCGTTTCAACTGGTATAGCGTTTCAACTGGTATAGCGTTTCAACTGGTATAGCGTTTCAACTGGTATAGCGTTTCAACTGGTATAGCGTTTCAACTGGTATAGCGTTTCAACTGGTATAGCGTTTCAACTGGTATAGCGTTTCAACTGGTATAGCGTTTCAACTGGTATAGCGTTTCAACTGGTATAGCGTTTCAACTGGTATAGCGTTTCAACTGGTATAGCGTTTCAACTGGTATAGCGTTTCAACTGGTATAGCGTTTCAACTGGTATAGCGTTTCAACTGGTATAGCGTTTCAACTGGTATAGCGTTTCAACTGGTATAGCGTTTCAACTGGTATAGCGTTTCAACTGGTATAGCGTTTCAACTGGTATAGCGTTTCAACTGGTATAGCGTTTCAACTGGTATAGCGTTTCAACTGGTATAGCGTTTCAACTGGTATAGCGTTTCAACTGGTATAGCGTTTCAACTGGTATAGCGTTTCAACTGGTATAGCGTTTCAACTGGTATAGCGTTTCAACTGGTATAGCGTTTCAACTGGTATAGCGTTTCAACTGGTATAGCGTTTCAACTGGTATAGCGTTTCAACTGGTATAGCGTTTCAACTGGTATAGCGTTTCAACTGGTATAGCGTTTCAACTGGTATAGCGTTTCAACTGGTATAGCGTTTCAACTGGTATAGCGTTTCAACTGGTATAGCGTTTCAACTGGTATAGCGTTTCAACTGGTATAGCGTTTCAACTGGTATAGCGTTTCAACTGGTATAGCGTTTCAACTGGTATAGCGTTTCAACTGGTATAGCGTTTCAACTGGTATAGCGTTTCAACTGGTATAGCGTTTCAACTGGTATAGCGTTTCAACTGGTATAGCGTTTCAACTGGTATAGCGTTTCAACTGGTATAGCGTTTCAACTGGTATAGCGTTTCAACTGGTATAGCGTTTCAACTGGTATAGCGTTTCAACTGGTATAGCGTTTCAACTGGTATAGCGTTTCAACTGGTATAGCGTTTCAACTGGTATAGCGTTTCAACTGGTATAGCGTTTCAACTGGTATAGCGTTTCAACTGGTATAGCGTTTCAACTGGTATAGCGTTTCAACTGGTATAGCGTTTCAACTGGTATAGCGTTTCAACTGGTATAGCGTTTCAACTGGTATAGCGTTTCAACTGGTATAGCGTTTCAACTGGTATAGCGTTTCAACTGGTATAGCGTTTCAACTGGTATAGCGTTTCAACTGGTATAGCGTTTCAACTGGTATAGCGTTTCAACTGGTATAGCGTTTCAACTGGTATAGCGTTTCAACTGGTATAGCGTTTCAACTGGTATAGCGTTTCAACTGGTATAGCGTTTCAACTGGTATAGCGTTTCAACTGGTATAGCGTTTCAACTGGTATAGCGTTTCAACTGGTATAGCGTTTCAACTGGTATAGCGTTTCAACTGGTATAGCGTTTCAACTGGTATAGCGTTTCAACTGGTATAGCGTTTCAACTGGTATAGCGTTTCAACTGGTATAGCGTTTCAACTGGTATAGCGTTTCAACTGGTATAGCGTTTCAACTGGTATAGCGTTTCAACTGGTATAGCGTTTCAACTGGTATAGCGTTTCAACTGGTATAGCGTTTCAACTGGTATAGCGTTTCAACTGGTATAGCGTTTCAACTGGTATAGCGTTTCAACTGGTATAGCGTTTCAACTGGTATAGCGTTTCAACTGGTATAGCGTTTCAACTGGTATAGCGTTTCAACTGGTATAGCGTTTCAACTGGTATAGCGTTTCAACTGGTATAGCGTTTCAACTGGTATAGCGTTTCAACTGGTATAGCGTTTCAACTGGTATAGCGTTTCAACTGGTATAGCGTTTCAACTGGTATAGCGTTTCAACTGGTATAGCGTTTCAACTGGTATAGCGTTTCAACTGGTATAGCGTTTCAACTGGTATAGCGTTTCAACTGGTATAGCGTTTCAACTGGTATAGCGTTTCAACTGGTATAGCGTTTCAACTGGTATAGCGTTTCAACTGGTATAGCGTTTCAACTGGTATAGCGTTTCAACTGGTATAGCGTTTCAACTGGTATAGCGTTTCAACTGGTATAGCGTTTCAACTGGTATAGCGTTTCAACTGGTATAGCGTTTCAACTGGTATAGCGTTTCAACTGGTATAGCGTTTCAACTGGTATAGCGTTTCAACTGGTATAGCGTTTCAACTGGTATAGCGTTTCAACTGGTATAGCGTTTCAACTGGTATAGCGTTTCAACTGGTATAGCGTTTCAACTGGTATAGCGTTTCAACTGGTATAGCGTTTCAACTGGTATAGCGTTTCAACTGGTATAGCGTTTCAACTGGTATAGCGTTTCAACTGGTATAGCGTTTCAACTGGTATAGCGTTTCAACTGGTATAGCGTTTCAACTGGTATAGCGTTTCAACTGGTATAGCGTTTCAACTGGTATAGCGTTTCAACTGGTATAGCGTTTCAACTGGTATAGCGTTTCAACTGGTATAGCGTTTCAACTGGTATAGCGTTTCAACTGGTATAGCGTTTCAACTGGTATAGCGTTTCAACTGGTATAGCGTTTCAACTGGTATAGCGTTTCAACTGGTATAGCGTTTCAACTGGTATAGCGTTTCAACTGGTATAGCGTTTCAACTGGTATAGCGTTTCAACTGGTATAGCGTTTCAACTGGTATAGCGTTTCAACTGGTATAGCGTTTCAACTGGTATAGCGTTTCAACTGGTATAGCGTTTCAACTGGTATAGCGTTTCAACTGGTATAGCGTTTCAACTGGTATAGCGTTTCAACTGGTATAGCGTTTCAACTGGTATAGCGTTTCAACTGGTATAGCGTTTCAACTGGTATAGCGTTTCAACTGGTATAGCGTTTCAACTGGTATAGCGTTTCAACTGGTATAGCGTTTCAACTGGTATAGCGTTTCAACTGGTATAGCGTTTCAACTGGTATAGCGTTTCAACTGGTATAGCGTTTCAACTGGTATAGCGTTTCAACTGGTATAGCGTTTCAACTGGTATAGCGTTTCAACTGGTATAGCGTTTCAACTGGTATAGCGTTTCAACTGGTATAGCGTTTCAACTGGTATAGCGTTTCAACTGGTATAGCGTTTCAACTGGTATAGCGTTTCAACTGGTATAGCGTTTCAACTGGTATAGCGTTTCAACTGGTATAGCGTTTCAACTGGTATAGCGTTTCAACTGGTATAGCGTTTCAACTGGTATAGCGTTTCAACTGGTATAGCGTTTCAACTGGTATAGCGTTTCAACTGGTATAGCGTTTCAACTGGTATAGCGTTTCAACTGGTATAGCGTTTCAACTGGTATAGCGTTTCAACTGGTATAGCGTTTCAACTGGTATAGCGTTTCAACTGGTATAGCGTTTCAACTGGTATAGCGTTTCAACTGGTATAGCGTTTCAACTGGTATAGCGTTTCAACTGGTATAGCGTTTCAACTGGTATAGCGTTTCAACTGGTATAGCGTTTCAACTGGTATAGCGTTTCAACTGGTATAGCGTTTCAACTGGTATAGCGTTTCAACTGGTATAGCGTTTCAACTGGTATAGCGTTTCAACTGGTATAGCGTTTCAACTGGTATAGCGTTTCAACTGGTATAGCGTTTCAACTGGTATAGCGTTTCAACTGGTATAGCGTTTCAACTGGTATAGCGTTTCAACTGGTATAGCGTTTCAACTGGTATAGCGTTTCAACTGGTATAGCGTTTCAACTGGTATAGCGTTTCAACTGGTATAGCGTTTCAACTGGTATAGCGTTTCAACTGGTATAGCGTTTCAACTGGTATAGCGTTTCAACTGGTATAGCGTTTCAACTGGTATAGCGTTTCAACTGGTATAGCGTTTCAACTGGTATAGCGTTTCAACTGGTATAGCGTTTCAACTGGTATAGCGTTTCAACTGGTATAGCGTTTCAACTGGTATAGCGTTTCAACTGGTATAGCGTTTCAACTGGTATAGCGTTTCAACTGGTATAGCGTTTCAACTGGTATAGCGTTTCAACTGGTATAGCGTTTCAACTGGTATAGCGTTTCAACTGGTATAGCGTTTCAACTGGTATAGCGTTTCAACTGGTATAGCGTTTCAACTGGTATAGCGTTTCAACTGGTATAGCGTTTCAACTGGTATAGCGTTTCAACTGGTATAGCGTTTCAACTGGTATAGCGTTTCAACTGGTATAGCGTTTCAACTGGTATAGCGTTTCAACTGGTATAGCGTTTCAACTGGTATAGCGTTTCAACTGGTATAGCGTTTCAACTGGTATAGCGTTTCAACTGGTATAGCGTTTCAACTGGTATAGCGTTTCAACTGGTATAGCGTTTCAACTGGTATAGCGTTTCAACTGGTATAGCGTTTCAACTGGTATAGCGTTTCAACTGGTATAGCGTTTCAACTGGTATAGCGTTTCAACTGGTATAGCGTTTCAACTGGTATAGCGTTTCAACTGGTATAGCGTTTCAACTGGTATAGCGTTTCAACTGGTATAGCGTTTCAACTGGTATAGCGTTTCAACTGGTATAGCGTTTCAACTGGTATAGCGTTTCAACTGGTATAGCGTTTCAACTGGTATAGCGTTTCAACTGGTATAGCGTTTCAACTGGTATAGCGTTTCAACTGGTATAGCGTTTCAACTGGTATAGCGTTTCAACTGGTATAGCGTTTCAACTGGTATAGCGTTTCAACTGGTATAGCGTTTCAACTGGTATAGCGTTTCAACTGGTATAGCGTTTCAACTGGTATAGCGTTTCAACTGGTATAGCGTTTCAACTGGTATAGCGTTTCAACTGGTATAGCGTTTCAACTGGTATAGCGTTTCAACTGGTATAGCGTTTCAACTGGTATAGCGTTTCAACTGGTATAGCGTTTCAACTGGTATAGCGTTTCAACTGGTATAGCGTTTCAACTGGTATAGCGTTTCAACTGGTATAGCGTTTCAACTGGTATAGCGTTTCAACTGGTATAGCGTTTCAACTGGTATAGCGTTTCAACTGGTATAGCGTTTCAACTGGTATAGCGTTTCAACTGGTATAGCGTTTCAACTGGTATAGCGTTTCAACTGGTATAGCGTTTCAACTGGTATAGCGTTTCAACTGGTATAGCGTTTCAACTGGTATAGCGTTTCAACTGGTATAGCGTTTCAACTGGTATAGCGTTTCAACTGGTATAGCGTTTCAACTGGTATAGCGTTTCAACTGGTATAGCGTTTCAACTGGTATAGCGTTTCAACTGGTATAGCGTTTCAACTGGTATAGCGTTTCAACTGGTATAGCGTTTCAACTGGTATAGCGTTTCAACTGGTATAGCGTTTCAACTGGTATAGCGTTTCAACTGGTATAGCGTTTCAACTGGTATAGCGTTTCAACTGGTATAGCGTTTCAACTGGTATAGCGTTTCAACTGGTATAGCGTTTCAACTGGTATAGCGTTTCAACTGGTATAGCGTTTCAACTGGTATAGCGTTTCAACTGGTATAGCGTTTCAACTGGTATAGCGTTTCAACTGGTATAGCGTTTCAACTGGTATAGCGTTTCAACTGGTATAGCGTTTCAACTGGTATAGCGTTTCAACTGGTATAGCGTTTCAACTGGTATAGCGTTTCAACTGGTATAGCGTTTCAACTGGTATAGCGTTTCAACTGGTATAGCGTTTCAACTGGTATAGCGTTTCAACTGGTATAGCGTTTCAACTGGTATAGCGTTTCAACTGGTATAGCGTTTCAACTGGTATAGCGTTTCAACTGGTATAGCGTTTCAACTGGTATAGCGTTTCAACTGGTATAGCGTTTCAACTGGTATAGCGTTTCAACTGGTATAGCGTTTCAACTGGTATAGCGTTTCAACTGGTATAGCGTTTCAACTGGTATAGCGTTTCAACTGGTATAGCGTTTCAACTGGTATAGCGTTTCAACTGGTATAGCGTTTCAACTGGTATAGCGTTTCAACTGGTATAGCGTTTCAACTGGTATAGCGTTTCAACTGGTATAGCGTTTCAACTGGTATAGCGTTTCAACTGGTATAGCGTTTCAACTGGTATAGCGTTTCAACTGGTATAGCGTTTCAACTGGTATAGCGTTTCAACTGGTATAGCGTTTCAACTGGTATAGCGTTTCAACTGGTATAGCGTTTCAACTGGTATAGCGTTTCAACTGGTATAGCGTTTCAACTGGTATAGCGTTTCAACTGGTATAGCGTTTCAACTGGTATAGCGTTTCAACTGGTATAGCGTTTCAACTGGTATAGCGTTTCAACTGGTATAGCGTTTCAACTGGTATAGCGTTTCAACTGGTATAGCGTTTCAACTGGTATAGCGTTTCAACTGGTATAGCGTTTCAACTGGTATAGCGTTTCAACTGGTATAGCGTTTCAACTGGTATAGCGTTTCAACTGGTATAGCGTTTCAACTGGTATAGCGTTTCAACTGGTATAGCGTTTCAACTGGTATAGCGTTTCAACTGGTATAGCGTTTCAACTGGTATAGCGTTTCAACTGGTATAGCGTTTCAACTGGTATAGCGTTTCAACTGGTATAGCGTTTCAACTGGTATAGCGTTTCAACTGGTATAGCGTTTCAACTGGTATAGCGTTTCAACTGGTATAGCGTTTCAACTGGTATAGCGTTTCAACTGGTATAGCGTTTCAACTGGTATAGCGTTTCAACTGGTATAGCGTTTCAACTGGTATAGCGTTTCAACTGGTATAGCGTTTCAACTGGTATAGCGTTTCAACTGGTATAGCGTTTCAACTGGTATAGCGTTTCAACTGGTATAGCGTTTCAACTGGTATAGCGTTTCAACTGGTATAGCGTTTCAACTGGTATAGCGTTTCAACTGGTATAGCGTTTCAACTGGTATAGCGTTTCAACTGGTATAGCGTTTCAACTGGTATAGCGTTTCAACTGGTATAGCGTTTCAACTGGTATAGCGTTTCAACTGGTATAGCGTTTCAACTGGTATAGCGTTTCAACTGGTATAGCGTTTCAACTGGTATAGCGTTTCAACTGGTATAGCGTTTCAACTGGTATAGCGTTTCAACTGGTATAGCGTTTCAACTGGTATAGCGTTTCAACTGGTATAGCGTTTCAACTGGTATAGCGTTTCAACTGGTATAGCGTTTCAACTGGTATAGCGTTTCAACTGGTATAGCGTTTCAACTGGTATAGCGTTTCAACTGGTATAGCGTTTCAACTGGTATAGCGTTTCAACTGGTATAGCGTTTCAACTGGTATAGCGTTTCAACTGGTATAGCGTTTCAACTGGTATAGCGTTTCAACTGGTATAGCGTTTCAACTGGTATAGCGTTTCAACTGGTATAGCGTTTCAACTGGTATAGCGTTTCAACTGGTATAGCGTTTCAACTGGTATAGCGTTTCAACTGGTATAGCGTTTCAACTGGTATAGCGTTTCAACTGGTATAGCGTTTCAACTGGTATAGCGTTTCAACTGGTATAGCGTTTCAACTGGTATAGCGTTTCAACTGGTATAGCGTTTCAACTGGTATAGCGTTTCAACTGGTATAGCGTTTCAACTGGTATAGCGTTTCAACTGGTATAGCGTTTCAACTGGTATAGCGTTTCAACTGGTATAGCGTTTCAACTGGTATAGCGTTTCAACTGGTATAGCGTTTCAACTGGTATAGCGTTTCAACTGGTATAGCGTTTCAACTGGTATAGCGTTTCAACTGGTATAGCGTTTCAACTGGTATAGCGTTTCAACTGGTATAGCGTTTCAACTGGTATAGCGTTTCAACTGGTATAGCGTTTCAACTGGTATAGCGTTTCAACTGGTATAGCGTTTCAACTGGTATAGCGTTTCAACTGGTATAGCGTTTCAACTGGTATAGCGTTTCAACTGGTATAGCGTTTCAACTGGTATAGCGTTTCAACTGGTATAGCGTTTCAACTGGTATAGCGTTTCAACTGGTATAGCGTTTCAACTGGTATAGCGTTTCAACTGGTATAGCGTTTCAACTGGTATAGCGTTTCAACTGGTATAGCGTTTCAACTGGTATAGCGTTTCAACTGGTATAGCGTTTCAACTGGTATAGCGTTTCAACTGGTATAGCGTTTCAACTGGTATAGCGTTTCAACTGGTATAGCGTTTCAACTGGTATAGCGTTTCAACTGGTATAGCGTTTCAACTGGTATAGCGTTTCAACTGGTATAGCGTTTCAACTGGTATAGCGTTTCAACTGGTATAGCGTTTCAACTGGTATAGCGTTTCAACTGGTATAGCGTTTCAACTGGTATAGCGTTTCAACTGGTATAGCGTTTCAACTGGTATAGCGTTTCAACTGGTATAGCGTTTCAACTGGTATAGCGTTTCAACTGGTATAGCGTTTCAACTGGTATAGCGTTTCAACTGGTATAGCGTTTCAACTGGTATAGCGTTTCAACTGGTATAGCGTTTCAACTGGTATAGCGTTTCAACTGGTATAGCGTTTCAACTGGTATAGCGTTTCAACTGGTATAGCGTTTCAACTGGTATAGCGTTTCAACTGGTATAGCGTTTCAACTGGTATAGCGTTTCAACTGGTATAGCGTTTCAACTGGTATAGCGTTTCAACTGGTATAGCGTTTCAACTGGTATAGCGTTTCAACTGGTATAGCGTTTCAACTGGTATAGCGTTTCAACTGGTATAGCGTTTCAACTGGTATAGCGTTTCAACTGGTATAGCGTTTCAACTGGTATAGCGTTTCAACTGGTATAGCGTTTCAACTGGTATAGCGTTTCAACTGGTATAGCGTTTCAACTGGTATAGCGTTTCAACTGGTATAGCGTTTCAACTGGTATAGCGTTTCAACTGGTATAGCGTTTCAACTGGTATAGCGTTTCAACTGGTATAGCGTTTCAACTGGTATAGCGTTTCAACTGGTATAGCGTTTCAACTGGTATAGCGTTTCAACTGGTATAGCGTTTCAACTGGTATAGCGTTTCAACTGGTATAGCGTTTCAACTGGTATAGCGTTTCAACTGGTATAGCGTTTCAACTGGTATAGCGTTTCAACTGGTATAGCGTTTCAACTGGTATAGCGTTTCAACTGGTATAGCGTTTCAACTGGTATAGCGTTTCAACTGGTATAGCGTTTCAACTGGTATAGCGTTTCAACTGGTATAGCGTTTCAACTGGTATAGCGTTTCAACTGGTATAGCGTTTCAACTGGTATAGCGTTTCAACTGGTATAGCGTTTCAACTGGTATAGCGTTTCAACTGGTATAGCGTTTCAACTGGTATAGCGTTTCAACTGGTATAGCGTTTCAACTGGTATAGCGTTTCAACTGGTATAGCGTTTCAACTGGTATAGCGTTTCAACTGGTATAGCGTTTCAACTGGTATAGCGTTTCAACTGGTATAGCGTTTCAACTGGTATAGCGTTTCAACTGGTATAGCGTTTCAACTGGTATAGCGTTTCAACTGGTATAGCGTTTCAACTGGTATAGCGTTTCAACTGGTATAGCGTTTCAACTGGTATAGCGTTTCAACTGGTATAGCGTTTCAACTGGTATAGCGTTTCAACTGGTATAGCGTTTCAACTGGTATAGCGTTTCAACTGGTATAGCGTTTCAACTGGTATAGCGTTTCAACTGGTATAGCGTTTCAACTGGTATAGCGTTTCAACTGGTATAGCGTTTCAACTGGTATAGCGTTTCAACTGGTATAGCGTTTCAACTGGTATAGCGTTTCAACTGGTATAGCGTTTCAACTGGTATAGCGTTTCAACTGGTATAGCGTTTCAACTGGTATAGCGTTTCAACTGGTATAGCGTTTCAACTGGTATAGCGTTTCAACTGGTATAGCGTTTCAACTGGTATAGCGTTTCAACTGGTATAGCGTTTCAACTGGTATAGCGTTTCAACTGGTATAGCGTTTCAACTGGTATAGCGTTTCAACTGGTATAGCGTTTCAACTGGTATAGCGTTTCAACTGGTATAGCGTTTCAACTGGTATAGCGTTTCAACTGGTATAGCGTTTCAACTGGTATAGCGTTTCAACTGGTATAGCGTTTCAACTGGTATAGCGTTTCAACTGGTATAGCGTTTCAACTGGTATAGCGTTTCAACTGGTATAGCGTTTCAACTGGTATAGCGTTTCAACTGGTATAGCGTTTCAACTGGTATAGCGTTTCAACTGGTATAGCGTTTCAACTGGTATAGCGTTTCAACTGGTATAGCGTTTCAACTGGTATAGCGTTTCAACTGGTATAGCGTTTCAACTGGTATAGCGTTTCAACTGGTATAGCGTTTCAACTGGTATAGCGTTTCAACTGGTATAGCGTTTCAACTGGTATAGCGTTTCAACTGGTATAGCGTTTCAACTGGTATAGCGTTTCAACTGGTATAGCGTTTCAACTGGTATAGCGTTTCAACTGGTATAGCGTTTCAACTGGTATAGCGTTTCAACTGGTATAGCGTTTCAACTGGTATAGCGTTTCAACTGGTATAGCGTTTCAACTGGTATAGCGTTTCAACTGGTATAGCGTTTCAACTGGTATAGCGTTTCAACTGGTATAGCGTTTCAACTGGTATAGCGTTTCAACTGGTATAGCGTTTCAACTGGTATAGCGTTTCAACTGGTATAGCGTTTCAACTGGTATAGCGTTTCAACTGGTATAGCGTTTCAACTGGTATAGCGTTTCAACTGGTATAGCGTTTCAACTGGTATAGCGTTTCAACTGGTATAGCGTTTCAACTGGTATAGCGTTTCAACTGGTATAGCGTTTCAACTGGTATAGCGTTTCAACTGGTATAGCGTTTCAACTGGTATAGCGTTTCAACTGGTATAGCGTTTCAACTGGTATAGCGTTTCAACTGGTATAGCGTTTCAACTGGTATAGCGTTTCAACTGGTATAGCGTTTCAACTGGTATAGCGTTTCAACTGGTATAGCGTTTCAACTGGTATAGCGTTTCAACTGGTATAGCGTTTCAACTGGTATAGCGTTTCAACTGGTATAGCGTTTCAACTGGTATAGCGTTTCAACTGGTATAGCGTTTCAACTGGTATAGCGTTTCAACTGGTATAGCGTTTCAACTGGTATAGCGTTTCAACTGGTATAGCGTTTCAACTGGTATAGCGTTTCAACTGGTATAGCGTTTCAACTGGTATAGCGTTTCAACTGGTATAGCGTTTCAACTGGTATAGCGTTTCAACTGGTATAGCGTTTCAACTGGTATAGCGTTTCAACTGGTATAGCGTTTCAACTGGTATAGCGTTTCAACTGGTATAGCGTTTCAACTGGTATAGCGTTTCAACTGGTATAGCGTTTCAACTGGTATAGCGTTTCAACTGGTATAGCGTTTCAACTGGTATAGCGTTTCAACTGGTATAGCGTTTCAACTGGTATAGCGTTTCAACTGGTATAGCGTTTCAACTGGTATAGCGTTTCAACTGGTATAGCGTTTCAACTGGTATAGCGTTTCAACTGGTATAGCGTTTCAACTGGTATAGCGTTTCAACTGGTATAGCGTTTCAACTGGTATAGCGTTTCAACTGGTATAGCGTTTCAACTGGTATAGCGTTTCAACTGGTATAGCGTTTCAACTGGTATAGCGTTTCAACTGGTATAGCGTTTCAACTGGTATAGCGTTTCAACTGGTATAGCGTTTCAACTGGTATAGCGTTTCAACTGGTATAGCGTTTCAACTGGTATAGCGTTTCAACTGGTATAGCGTTTCAACTGGTATAGCGTTTCAACTGGTATAGCGTTTCAACTGGTATAGCGTTTCAACTGGTATAGCGTTTCAACTGGTATAGCGTTTCAACTGGTATAGCGTTTCAACTGGTATAGCGTTTCAACTGGTATAGCGTTTCAACTGGTATAGCGTTTCAACTGGTATAGCGTTTCAACTGGTATAGCGTTTCAACTGGTATAGCGTTTCAACTGGTATAGCGTTTCAACTGGTATAGCGTTTCAACTGGTATAGCGTTTCAACTGGTATAGCGTTTCAACTGGTATAGCGTTTCAACTGGTATAGCGTTTCAACTGGTATAGCGTTTCAACTGGTATAGCGTTTCAACTGGTATAGCGTTTCAACTGGTATAGCGTTTCAACTGGTATAGCGTTTCAACTGGTATAGCGTTTCAACTGGTATAGCGTTTCAACTGGTATAGCGTTTCAACTGGTATAGCGTTTCAACTGGTATAGCGTTTCAACTGGTATAGCGTTTCAACTGGTATAGCGTTTCAACTGGTATAGCGTTTCAACTGGTATAGCGTTTCAACTGGTATAGCGTTTCAACTGGTATAGCGTTTCAACTGGTATAGCGTTTCAACTGGTATAGCGTTTCAACTGGTATAGCGTTTCAACTGGTATAGCGTTTCAACTGGTATAGCGTTTCAACTGGTATAGCGTTTCAACTGGTATAGCGTTTCAACTGGTATAGCGTTTCAACTGGTATAGCGTTTCAACTGGTATAGCGTTTCAACTGGTATAGCGTTTCAACTGGTATAGCGTTTCAACTGGTATAGCGTTTCAACTGGTATAGCGTTTCAACTGGTATAGCGTTTCAACTGGTATAGCGTTTCAACTGGTATAGCGTTTCAACTGGTATAGCGTTTCAACTGGTATAGCGTTTCAACTGGTATAGCGTTTCAACTGGTATAGCGTTTCAACTGGTATAGCGTTTCAACTGGTATAGCGTTTCAACTGGTATAGCGTTTCAACTGGTATAGCGTTTCAACTGGTATAGCGTTTCAACTGGTATAGCGTTTCAACTGGTATAGCGTTTCAACTGGTATAGCGTTTCAACTGGTATAGCGTTTCAACTGGTATAGCGTTTCAACTGGTATAGCGTTTCAACTGGTATAGCGTTTCAACTGGTATAGCGTTTCAACTGGTATAGCGTTTCAACTGGTATAGCGTTTCAACTGGTATAGCGTTTCAACTGGTATAGCGTTTCAACTGGTATAGCGTTTCAACTGGTATAGCGTTTCAACTGGTATAGCGTTTCAACTGGTATAGCGTTTCAACTGGTATAGCGTTTCAACTGGTATAGCGTTTCAACTGGTATAGCGTTTCAACTGGTATAGCGTTTCAACTGGTATAGCGTTTCAACTGGTATAGCGTTTCAACTGGTATAGCGTTTCAACTGGTATAGCGTTTCAACTGGTATAGCGTTTCAACTGGTATAGCGTTTCAACTGGTATAGCGTTTCAACTGGTATAGCGTTTCAACTGGTATAGCGTTTCAACTGGTATAGCGTTTCAACTGGTATAGCGTTTCAACTGGTATAGCGTTTCAACTGGTATAGCGTTTCAACTGGTATAGCGTTTCAACTGGTATAGCGTTTCAACTGGTATAGCGTTTCAACTGGTATAGCGTTTCAACTGGTATAGCGTTTCAACTGGTATAGCGTTTCAACTGGTATAGCGTTTCAACTGGTATAGCGTTTCAACTGGTATAGCGTTTCAACTGGTATAGCGTTTCAACTGGTATAGCGTTTCAACTGGTATAGCGTTTCAACTGGTATAGCGTTTCAACTGGTATAGCGTTTCAACTGGTATAGCGTTTCAACTGGTATAGCGTTTCAACTGGTATAGCGTTTCAACTGGTATAGCGTTTCAACTGGTATAGCGTTTCAACTGGTATAGCGTTTCAACTGGTATAGCGTTTCAACTGGTATAGCGTTTCAACTGGTATAGCGTTTCAACTGGTATAGCGTTTCAACTGGTATAGCGTTTCAACTGGTATAGCGTTTCAACTGGTATAGCGTTTCAACTGGTATAGCGTTTCAACTGGTATAGCGTTTCAACTGGTATAGCGTTTCAACTGGTATAGCGTTTCAACTGGTATAGCGTTTCAACTGGTATAGCGTTTCAACTGGTATAGCGTTTCAACTGGTATAGCGTTTCAACTGGTATAGCGTTTCAACTGGTATAGCGTTTCAACTGGTATAGCGTTTCAACTGGTATAGCGTTTCAACTGGTATAGCGTTTCAACTGGTATAGCGTTTCAACTGGTATAGCGTTTCAACTGGTATAGCGTTTCAACTGGTATAGCGTTTCAACTGGTATAGCGTTTCAACTGGTATAGCGTTTCAACTGGTATAGCGTTTCAACTGGTATAGCGTTTCAACTGGTATAGCGTTTCAACTGGTATAGCGTTTCAACTGGTATAGCGTTTCAACTGGTATAGCGTTTCAACTGGTATAGCGTTTCAACTGGTATAGCGTTTCAACTGGTATAGCGTTTCAACTGGTATAGCGTTTCAACTGGTATAGCGTTTCAACTGGTATAGCGTTTCAACTGGTATAGCGTTTCAACTGGTATAGCGTTTCAACTGGTATAGCGTTTCAACTGGTATAGCGTTTCAACTGGTATAGCGTTTCAACTGGTATAGCGTTTCAACTGGTATAGCGTTTCAACTGGTATAGCGTTTCAACTGGTATAGCGTTTCAACTGGTATAGCGTTTCAACTGGTATAGCGTTTCAACTGGTATAGCGTTTCAACTGGTATAGCGTTTCAACTGGTATAGCGTTTCAACTGGTATAGCGTTTCAACTGGTATAGCGTTTCAACTGGTATAGCGTTTCAACTGGTATAGCGTTTCAACTGGTATAGCGTTTCAACTGGTATAGCGTTTCAACTGGTATAGCGTTTCAACTGGTATAGCGTTTCAACTGGTATAGCGTTTCAACTGGTATAGCGTTTCAACTGGTATAGCGTTTCAACTGGTATAGCGTTTCAACTGGTATAGCGTTTCAACTGGTTTAGCGTTTCAACTGGTATAGCGTTTCAACTGGTATAGCGTTTCAACTGGTATAGCGTTTCAACTGGTATGGCGTTTCAACTGGTAGGGCGTTTCAACTGGTAGGGCGTTTCAACTGGTATAGCGTTTCAACTGGTATAGCGTTTCAACTGGTATAGCGTTTCAACTGGTATAGCGTTTCAACTGGTATAGCGTTTCAACTGGTATAGCGTTTCAACTGGTTTAGCGTTTCAACTGGTATAGCGTTTCAACTGGTATAGCGTTTCAACTGGTATAGCGTTTCAACTGGTATAGCGTATCAACTGGTATAGCGTTTCAACTGGTATAGCGTTTCAACTGGTATAGCGTTTCAACTGGCATAGCGTTTCAACTGGTATAGCGTTTCAACTGGTATAGCGTTTCAACTGGTATAGCGTTTCAACTGGTATAGCGTTTCAACTGGTATAGCGTTTCAACTGGTATAGCGTTTCAACTGGTATAGCGTTTCAACTGGTATAGCGTTTCAACTGGTATAGCGTTTCAACTGGTATAGCGTTTCAACTGGTATAGCGTTTCAACTGGTATAGAGTTTCAACTGGTATAGCGTTTCAACTGGTATAGCGAATTATTTAAGCGAAAAACCAAATAAACACCCTAAATGAAAGCAACATAAAATTAGTTGGTTGATATCCCAACAAAAACAATTTGTAATATAAAAGATTACATGGATTAAGAAAACCAGTATTAAGAAAAAAAATTTGCCATCCTCTAGGAATTCATATCCAGAATTTCCATGGAAAATTCCGTGATTATCTATAAAAAATATCCAAATAAAAGCTTAAGTGCCTATCCGGAAATTTTCTAACTGAAATGGTGAGCTTCGCCGCCTTACCACCTCACAGCCTTACCAGCAAATTGACTTCCCAATTGATTTCCTTTTCTTTACTTGTATTTGATTATCCTCAAACTGGGCAAACATGATATCAAAAAAAGTAACTTCAGAATTGAAAATGAACAAATATTATCCTTTTTGTGAAGGGGCTGCCTGCAGAGCCGTTCGAAGGGTCAACAAAGTCACTCAGGAGTAGCAGGCGGGGCAAGTTGCTCCGAGTACTTTGGCTGGGGAGATGCCCACTTTGATCACGTTTTTAACTTTGTTTGTTTTTCCTTGCTCTCATTCGATATAGAAGGGGTCAATGAAATTAATTTTATCCCAGGCACCACCAACCCTAGGAACAGAGCTGGTCGCCATCCTATTTGGTCCCCATGCTCATTCTGATAGAGATTAAGCGTCACTTCACTGATAACCTATTAAAAACTATAACCTAATCTTCTAGAACGTGGAATATCAGTGAATTATAGTTCAACTGAATTCATCTTGGTTCTGATTAAAAAAGAATATCATCTGAACTCGCATTAAATATTTTTTTTAATTTTTTAAGATTTGGTAACTGAAAAATTTCAAAGCTATTAAACTTTGGGTGAAAATTTATTCGACGTGAGCAATGCCATTGATACATGTTAATTATTCAGAAAAAAATCAAGAATTGTGATCTGTAGATTTGTAAAGACCATTTTCATAGCCACATGGACAACTGACGAGTGAAAATATGCATTGGACTCCTAATTTGGGTTATATATTTGCAAATTAGCGCGGATGGGGGCTGATACCTATATGCAGGGACTGCATATAGAATGAGGCCCTCTATAACAAACAGATACGAATTTTTAAGAGCCCAATGTTTTAGACCCCAGGTACATTTGGCTGCACACAACAATTTTGTATATGTTCTGTCCAGAATAACTTCCTGTCTAAGGTAACTCCCAAATATTTAGCTTTTTCTTTTATTTCAATTACATTACCATCAAAAACAAGGTCAGGCTTAGGAAATATTTTTATACTAATGTAAACAACTGCTTCTGTTTTCTTTGAATTAAAAACTAATTTATTATTACTCACCCAACGATCAAAGATTCGAAAAACCTCAGATGTTGTAAAATCTAAATCACTTTTAGTGTTGCAAGCATAAGCTTGAATGTGAGAATTTTTGGGCAAATTTAAATCTAATAGGTCAATAATATTACTATTCCATAAAAATGGCGATAATATTCCACCTTGTGGATAGGATTTCTCAATTTTTAAAAAAACTCATTATTATACGACACAAGTCCGTCTAATAGATAGCTATACAAGAACTTAACCATCCAAATTGGGCATCGGGAATCTTTTAATTCATTGACAATGCCAGGATGCCAAGGGTTGTCAGTTGCACATCGAATGTCAAAAAACAGGCACAGCGTGGGAAGTTTATGTTGCTTTTTTTTCAATCTTTATTACAGGATTATATGTAACACCCAAAGTCTTATGACCTTTCATGAGCCCAAACTGGCTCCTCGAGATCCAGTTCTTGAAGCCCAAGTCATGAAGTTGATACATGATACAAGGTTCAAAGACTTTCTCTATATTTGAAAACAAGCTAATTGGGCGTAAAAGACTGGGGACTACGATTTTTATTTTACCGCTCCTTAGAATTAATATTACAATTGCCTTTTTCCAGTCTGACGGGAAATACCGGAGTGTTATGTTTTTGGTTTAATATTTTTAATAGTGATGGTGTTATAACATTTATACTATTTGTTTCAAATTGAAAAACAATACAATCTGGACCAGCGGCTTGTAAAAGATGCATGCTATTAATCACTTCTTTAATTCTTCTTCTGTGATGTTAATTTCATCATTGTCTTCCATTGTCAAGACGTATGCAAGTAGGCCTACGCTTTTTAATTTTGTGTGATATTGGGTATCACTACTTACATCATCTTTTCCAAACCATCTCTAGAAACGAACTTCGCCTGCCTCCTTAGTTGACGTTGTTATTGAATCATCATCTTCAGTGAATAGACATAATCGGAGGTTTATTTGATTTGACACACAAAGGTAGATATCGGATTTCAATTTAACTTTGTGAGGAATAATTTTAAAACGGATTAGAATAGTAATGGTAGCCGATGGTTACCCCCACGGAAAATACCAAATTTTTGTATCCCCTTACCTTTTCTAAGAAAATTACTTATCTTATTTATGCCATTATAGGAAGTTATATATACAAAATCAAAGACAAAGAATTTACATCAATTGTTCCTTCGCTCTTATTCTTTTGGCGTCATCCAAGATTTTAGAAAGTCACAGTTTGGTGATAAAAAGATGTCTCCTTTGTTTTCTCTACTGATATTTATCATATACCGTGATATCTTACCGTAATATCGAATTAATTACCAACGCTGGTGAAGCAGCCTAGAATGCCCATATAAATGATAGTTGAATATAGATCCCCAGTATAAGGTATAACTCTCGTTAGTAACAATTTATTTAGTGCTTATGTAAAAAACAGAAATAGTACAACACAAAATACGTAGGTTGCCTCTGGAATAAGCCCCTCCCCCTTGTGTGTGTGTTTTTACTTATACATATAATATGTAAGTATATATATATATATATATATATATATATATATATATATATATATATATATATATATATATATATATATATATATATATATATGCCCATATAAATGATAGTTCAATGTAGATCCCCGGTATAAGGTATAACTTTCGTTAGTAACCATTTATTTAGTGCATATGTAAGAATGAGAAATAGTACAACACAAAATACGTAGGTTACCTCTGGAATAATCCCCTCCCCCTTGTGGGTGTGTTTTTACTTATACATATAATATATATGTAATATATATATATATATATATATATATATATATATATATATATATATATATATATATATATATATATATATATATATATATATATATATATATAAGTATATATATGTATATATATATATATATATATATATATATATATATATATATATATATATATATATATATATATATATATATATATATATATATATATATATATATATATATAAGTAGTATAGGCCCTAACAGTTACTGCGACAAGGATAGGCAATTTAAGCCTCGCCCCCTCCCCAGCCCAATCCTCCAATCAACTGTCTTCTAGATGCAAGTGACGCAACATTGCGATGTCGCAAAGGTAGGTATTTACGAACTTGGTGGTTATTACACAGTATAGTCTAGGCTAGTAAATTTTATGCTAGAACAAATATTTCTAAGAGTAGGTCTAGGTTTTTCCTAGCTTACAATATGGCATAAGTAGCGTGGAGTAAGAAGCAGACATATAAAAATTTATTGTACTGAATAAAAAATATACAAATTAAATAAAACATATACATAAATATAGTTTTCTTGTGAGAAATTCAGGAATACTGGAGGAGAACCCTGTAAAGAAAAAGAATATTTATGATTTGTAGAGATGAAATTAAGAGAGGTATTGCGGAAAAAGGGGACTATATTTTATTTGGCAATCTTGGTAACTACATTCCGATGGTCGGTAAACAAAGGTGTTGTTGAAAGCTGGGCTAGACATGTTTTGCGATTGTTGAGATTTTAGCATTCCAATAGGTCATTGGATTTTCCAATCAGAATTGTGAAAAGGGGGGATTTCCCAATATTGCGCAAATTTCACAATATTGCATAATCTTTAGCGAAAGCTATAAAAGGCGAGGGTTAAAGACAACGGCATCAGTTACAGTTTTGCTTACGATAAGAAAGTGTTCAGTGATTTATTATGGAAATTGAAAATTTAAACAGTGGAAGTAGTCAGGGTTCTGGATTTTCAGAGCCACCAGCGAAAAAGATAAGAGTTTCAATTAATGGTAGTGACACACAGAACAGTGTTGACTCACTAGTCCAAAGTTTTTTGGATTCTAACGACGACGATCTCTTCTTACAAGTAGATTTAGATAAACGGGGTCCTTCTAATCAGTTAGGAGGGGCTCAATTTGAATTGAATGGTAGCGACACACAAACCAGTGTTGACTCGCTAGTCCAAAATTTTTTAAATGATAACGAAGATGATCTCTTCTTACAAGTAGATTTAGATCAACCGGGTCCTTCTAATCAGTTTGGAGGAGCTCAATTTGAATTTAAAGATCATGCCTTTCACAATTACTTGAGATCATATACCTTTAAATCCAATGTCGCCTTTAAGACCCAAAGATCTGGCGAACTAGTCAATGTTTTGCGCCAAACTATCGGTGGAATAATACGGCAAATTCAAGTAGAAGAACGTACTAGCGTAAGAGCTCAACTGGCAGTTAATGTAATTTTTAGCCTGGAAGATGAAAAGGATAGAACTGTCCCTTTGCTTTCGTACATGGAACGTTTTAATAGAGGCGGGGATATAGATACAGAAATTGACAAATGCATCACAAAAATCAATGAATCGGTTGAAAAGTATGGAGAAAATGGGAGTGGATTTTCACTTACGGGAATCCGGAGTCTCGACATTCATATTGCGAAATTTGACGGGGATTTTCCCATTCCCGCTGGCCGGAACGGTCCTCCAGTTCCGCAAGCCCTTGCTAGCAAAAAGGAATTTTACAAATGCGGTTCAACCAAGGATTACAATGTTTCAAATGGTCGGTCTTGGCAGCTGGACATCAAGTTTTAAAAGACAATTTTAGTCAGTCTAATTTACTAGAGTTAAATAGGAATGGGCTAGAAGGAAGTCATGGAGAACCCGGTATTTTTCCAACCGCTACATTCAATTGTTTTGAGGGAAAACGGCCAATCAAAATCAGCGATATCTCACAATGGGAGCAAGAAAACGCCTCTGCCTCAGTAGGGATACGCGTATTACATTATAATGAACTAGAGAAAGCAATTTGTCCAATTCGTGCTCCATCTAATTCTAATGTAAAATATTTTGCCTATTTACTGTACGGAGAGTCAGATAATGCAGACTACGCACATTTTTGGCCTATCGTAAATCTAAGTCGTTTACTATCTTCAGGAAAAACTGCGCGATTCTATTGCCCATACTGCCTGTCACTATCAAGGACTGAGGATAAATTAAACCAACATATCGAAGCCTGCTCTCCTCACGGTTTACAAACAGTATCTATGCCAAAGGGCGAAAAAGCAATAATTGAATTTAAGGATTTCTACAATAAAATGCCATTTCAATATAGAATTTTTGCAGATTTCGAGTCAATCATCAAAAAAGTTGACGAACCTATTCGAAAAGGAATAATTTCAGAGCACCGGTCAGCAGCGTACGCACATGCCGTCGTCAAATACGGTAAAAAACTTGAAAATTATCGAGAAACCTATGGTCCAAATTGCCACATTGACGGCATGATATTACTCATTCAAAACGCACAAAACCGCTTAGACGAAATATATGATACTGGTCACGAGATGATAATTACTGAAAAAGATAGTTATAAATTTCAAGAGACTAACTGTGGTATATGTGAAAAACCCCTGATCGAAAAACCG
The DNA here is from genome assembly GCF_032884065.1 of Artemia franciscana. NCBI lineage: Eukaryota > Metazoa > Arthropoda > Branchiopoda > Anostraca > Artemiidae > Artemia > Artemia franciscana. The sequence continues at coordinate 51,994,734 of NC_088865.1, forward strand.
AAAAAAGTAGGAGATAGAACAGTCAGACACCACTGCCATCATATTAAAGGACCGAATTTTGAATGTCTAGCTCACTCGACATGTAACACCGTCTTAAGACATAAGCGGTATATTCCGGTTGGGTTCCATAATTTAAGTTATGACATAAAACATGTTTTGGAAGCCCTTTCACAAATTGAAGGCTTTAATTTACAATACGAACCATTGGCTAAATCAAGCGAAAAATTTCTCACCTTAAAAATTAGCTGATCCCAGAGCCTTGAAAATAACCAAGAACGCCGCTATTCAATTCTCTTCTTTGACACTTTTGCATTCCTGCCAAAATCCTTGGAAAATTTGATTGGAGTACAAAAGGCTGAAGATGCACAGTCTTTCCAAATCCTACGACAGAAATTTTCAAATGATCATCAGTACAATCTACTTACACAAAAGGGTGTTTTCCCGTATAGTTATATGGATGAATTTACGCGGTTTGAAGAACCAAGTTTACCATCTCAAGCATCTTTTTATGATGATCTCAACCAAAAGGACATAAGTACAGAAGAATACACTTTTGCGCAAAAAGTTTGGGATGTCTTCGAGTGCAAAAATTTGTGGTATTATTGCGGAGTTTATCTTGCATCAGATGTGTTAACTCTAGCCGATGTTTTTATGAACTTTGTCGAAGATGTACTAGATCTTTATAGTTTAGACCCAAATGCATATTTTTTAACACCATCTTTAGCATACCAACTAATGTTGAAATTTGCAGCTCCACATAAAATCCACTTAATTGAAGATTTAGAAATTCATCTTAAGATTGAAAAAGCTATATATGGTGGTCTGGTATTCCATAATGATCGGTACATTCAATGTGACCCTACTCATCCTGATAATCCGAGCTACGGTTTGTGTTTAGATCATAATGGACTATATGCAAACTGCATGTCAAATTATAAAATGCCCATTGGTGACTATAAAATTTTAGAATCTCGGGATTACCCCGACTTTTCTACTATAAAAGTAGAAACTATAAATAGTTTTTCTAAAATTTTTCGGTCTAACAGCTCTCCTATGCAAAGTATAGGACTCTTGCTTCTCCAAAAACGTTTGAGCTTCTTGTTGAGATGTATTTGCAGCCAATATAAGACGGCGTGATGAGGAAAGAGCACCAAACTTGCCAATATTTTCATAAACTTGCTTTAAATTTTTTGCCATTTGCTTATTAATGAAATATGTGTTGGGCTTTTTGATGGTCGTCGATAATGACTTCTAAAATTACCAGTCTTGAATCGTTGTCTCGATTTGATTGGTGACTGGCTTGGTGACTCGAGAACTGTAGAGTTGACACTTGCAAAAGATCCGTCACTTTCAGTGACTTGTTCTGAACTGATTCTTCTTAAATTTTGTACGTCTTTTAAAATGCCTTTATTTCTGATTAGACTGAGGGCGATATTGCTGTCAGCTAAAAAGTTTATAATGTTTGAATCAATAGCATATCGTGACTTCCTATTCGAAATCAGGTCCGTTAATAAATCTGTTGCATTATACAGCTTATTGTGAATTTTTATATTGTTAAATCCACGTTCAATTTCGAATCCATCCAGTTCATGCAAGTGATTATATAATAATTGTGCAGACTGTCGGTAGAATACAGGGAGCCTTTCAAAAAGACCTTCATACTCTTGTGTGCTCGCCTGTGGTGAAAAAGGTTCTGCTGCTCCCGAACCATGATTTTGATTTACCGGCGCAGCGCATGGGCCCGGATTCCGATTTACCACGGTTGGGTCCCGTTGTGATACTAGCGGTCCGCTGGGTTGCGGTTCTGTGGGTAGGCTAGGTTTTGAAACAACATCCACTTTAATTGGTCTTGTCATATCACTTCGATACTTTTGAAGGCGAGACATTGCAGATTGAAATAAAAGTAATTTTTCAGAATCAGATATGGAATCGTTATTCAAGAAATCAGCCATCTCATATTCAAAGCGCTGCCTTGGCTGAATAGCTGTCTCCAGTGGAATGAGCTTGTACGGTCGAACTGCTGCAATTTCTGGTAAGTAGAGATCCAATTAAACTTCCAATAATTGGTAATAATACACCAAAAAAGCCAATTCCTTGTTGCACTAATTTCGAGCGCTTCTGTTTAATATTCTTCTTTTTAACTGATAAATCACGGATAATTTTACGATGTTGACAGCACCGTTTCTTTTGACATAATGGCATCGAAATGTTTGAATTGCTGATATTTGAACAAAGTTTTGAGAATGCTTTCATAATATCCTTGTCCAAATTCTGTAATAAAGCACGTCTTAGCCTGGGTTTAGCTTTAGCTAAAATCTCTACAAAAGGATGAAGTTGCTTCATTCGTTCCATCTTCAAGACTAGTGTCACTTTTTCAATGCGTATGGTAGATATACTGTTGCTTCTTTTTCGAAAATGTTACTTGGTAGCATAAGATTTCTATCCTTGCTATTCAAATTTATAAATAAGTATCCAAAAGGTTTATCGGTTGCCATTTTATAGCTGTCCAGTAAATAGCGAGAGTTTCCTAGGAACATTTGTTTCCCTAAAGTTGTAATAGAGAACTGATCACGTGCTTGTCGAAATAATACAAATATATTTGTATTTAAACTTATCGTTCGAATACTTTTTGTTTGTTGAAAAAGATTATGCAATACTAATATCACTGAAATGTTCATATGATGGGATTCGACTGTCCATAAATCCAACAGCTTTTCAGAGTACTTTTCCATGTGCGTTGCAAGGTCATCAAAAATCACAAAAGAATTTGACTTGAGGTTCTCAAGAATCTCAAAGTTCTGAATAAAATGGACATATGGCATTTCTTCTTTTATTTTATCATATATTGTCTGCCATGTTCGATAACAGTAGTAAATTTCTCTTGGAGGCTTTTCATATAGTTTTTAGTTTTCTTGAATTAATTTAGAAATGAAAACACTTTTCCCCGACATCGATGGACCAGCAATAATCATCCGAAATGGTGTTTCAATTTTAAACATGTTGACTGATTGCTTTTCTTCTTCAAACTGTCACTTTTTAAGATTATCCGCTCCTCTTATAGATTATCTATATCCAGTTCTTTGAAGAGAAAAAAAAAGTGTTGTTTGTAAATGTACTTTAGAAAGTTCTTGCAGTCTTCACAACAATGGATTAAAAGATTGTTCCGTTTTTGAGTAATTGCTCGAACTTCTTGAGGTTGTCTTTCTTTTATATCAATATAGTATAACACTGTGTTCTGTAAACAGTCACTGATTGCATCTTCAAAGTCACATATCCTGCTATGGCTACTATAGCCTGCTAATTTTGCATCCAACGTTAAAACGTTCAAAATTGTTGTTTTGCTGCATTTACATTCTCTTCCATTTTCTAAGAGCCTTATCTGTAGCTCAGGTAAAGAATTGCATGAAATACATACTCGACTATTTAAAATGTTCCAATTGTTATAGTCCATAAATGTTTTACACTTGCATTTATATCTTACTATAAACTTCTGACATAGGATTTCTAAACACTCACAAAGAAAACTAACTGTAGTATACATATTTTCACTAGCACTTTCTATACAATACTAAATTTGTTTTTGAAAATGTCAATCATATCTGAGATCACTTCATTTCTTCAATTTTGTAATGTCCAAGAGGAAGGGTAGTGATCCCATCATCAAAAATATATACTTTGTCCGAAACACCAGAGATGGCAGTACGGACAACTTCCATTGTATATAATTTCAACTTGAGAGATCTTATGGTGTTTGTTGTAGTTCTAATGACCCTTCCTTCAAAAACAGCCTCTTTAAATCTTTCCGCCATTAGATATTTCTTCATCAGATGTTTTGATGTTCCTTTGGCAGCCTTCTTTAATTTCTCGTTCTGCGTTAAAACACAATAGCATTTAGGCGAAGCAGCGATTAATTCTATGAACGCATCACTTCCTAGTTCGTTTTTAAGTCTGCCAAATTCATTCTTCTTCTGGCTATTTACCAGATGGGGATATTTGATGGGGTCCCAATTGGAAAAGTCTATGATAGGTCGGAGGGTTGGGGATGTCGAATCGCCGACTAAATCCTTTGAAAATATCTTAATAAAGACTGAGTCGGTATCTGAGTAAGCTAAATAGATTCTACCAGAAAGAGGCCCACCATAATATGGAACTAAATTGTCCCAAAATGTCTCAGCCATAATTTTCTTGGATATAGATAAGATGGCTGCACCAGCTGCAATATTTTTGTTCAGAAGGGCATGTCTCTTTTTTCTGAATATCAGCGCAAGATTCTCATTAACTATTGAGAAAGAAGATATATTACAGTCTCCAACCAGACGTCTTGTAGTTTTCAGATCTGTTGTAACTATACACGACGTCCTTTTTCGTACTTGCTCTACAGATTTCCCAAAAATAGTGTTGTTAAATAGCTTATAGAGCTCACTCTTCGTTTCAGATTTTGTTTGTGATCTTCTTTCAATAAAATGGTCAATATACGGTTTCATAAAAAATTCCTGTTTGAACTGAATTACGTTATGGATATGATCTAGACGAAAATGGTGATTGAGTATAAATTTCAAGTATGTATGGTGTAGGGTAATTTCTTTTTGTAGCAAAAACATGCGAGCAATTTATTTGTTGACGTCCATGGGATCTTGTCTTCCTTTATGCGTTTTTGGTTGTATAGGGATAAATCTTCAAAACGGATTTTCTGTCTGGAAATAGGGTGGTGCATCATTTGATAATAGTCGTGAAATTCTCGTGGAATTTCTCCACGTGGACATTCTCTTTTATAGTAGAAAATTCGGGGTAATCCTGAGATTCTAAAATTTTATAGTCACCAATGTGCATTTTATAATTCGACATGCAGTTTGCATATAGTCCATTATGATCTAAACACAAACCGTAGCTCGGATTATCAGGATGAGTAGGGTCACATTGAATGTACCGATCATTATGGAATACCAGACCACCATATATAGCTTTTTCAATCTTAAGATGAATTTCTAAATCTTCAATTAAGTGGATTTTATGTGGAGCTGCAAATTTCAACATTAGTTGGTATGCTAAAGATGGTGTTGAAAAATATGCATTTGGGTCTAAACTATAAAGATCTAGTACATCTTCAACAAAGGTCATAAAAACATCGGCTAGAGTTAACACATCTGATGCAAGATAAACTCCGCAATAATGCCACAAATTTTTGCACTCGAAGACATCCCAAACTTTTTGCGCAAAAGCGTATTCTTCTGTACTTATGTCCTTTTGGTTGAGATCATCATAAAAAGATGCTTGAGATGGTAAACTTGGTTCTTCAAACCATGTAAATTCATCCATATAACTATACGGGAAAACACCCTTTTGTGTAAGTAGATTGTATTGATGATCAGGTGAAAATTTCTGTCGTAGAATTTGGAAAGATAAATTTATCCATATAACTATACGGGAAAACACCCTTTTGTGTAACTAGATTGTATTGATGATCATTTGAAAATTTCTGTCGTAGGATTTGGAAAGACTGTGGATTTTCAGCCTTTTGTACAGCAATCAAATTTTCCAAAGATATTGGCAGGAATGCAAAAGTGTCAAAGAAGAGAATTGAATAGCGGCGTTCTTGGTTATTTTCAAGGCTCCGGGACCAGCTAATTTTTAAGGTGAGAAATTTTTCGCTTGATTTAGCCAATGGTTCGTACTGTAAATTAGAACCTTCAATTTGTGAAAGGGCTTCAAAAACATGTTTTATGTCATAACTTAAATTATGGAACCCAACCGGAACATACCGCTTATGTCTTAAGACGGTGTTACATGTCGAGTGAGCTAGACATTCAAAATTCGGTCCTTTAATATGATGAGTGGTGTCTGACTGTTCTATCTCCTACTTTTTTCGGTTTTTCGATTAGGGGTTTTTCACATATACCACAATTAGTCTCTTGAAATTTATGACTATCTTTTTCAATAATTATCATCTCGTGACAAGTATCATATATTTCGTCTAAGCGGTTTTGTGCGTCTTGAATGAGTAATATCATGCCGTCAATGTGGCAATTTGGACCATAGGTTTCTCGGTATTTTTCAAGTTTTTTACCGTATTTGACGACGGCATGTGCGTACGCTGCTGGCCGGTGCTCTGAAATTATTCCTTTTCGAATAGGTTCGTCAACTTTTTTGATGATTGACTCGAAATCTGCAAAAATTCTATATTGAAATGGCATTTTATTGTAGAAATCCTTAAATTCAATTATTGCTTTTTCGCCCTTTGGCATAGATACTGTTTGTAAACCGTGAGGAGAGCAGGCTTCGATATGTTGGTTTAATTTATCCTCAGTCCTTGATGGTGACAGGCAGTATGGGCAATAGAATCGCGCTGTTTTTCCTGAACATAGTAAACGACTTAGATTTACGATAGGCCAAAAATGTGCGTAGTCTGCATTATCTGACTCTCCGTACAGTATATAGGCATAATATTTTACATTAGAATTAGATGGAGCACGAATTGGACAAAATGCTTTCTCTAGTTCATTATAATGTAATACTCATATCCCTACTGAGGCGGAGGCGTTTTCTTGCTCCCATTTTGAGATATCGCTGATTTTAGTGGCCATTTTCCCTAAAAACAATTGAATGTAACGGTTGGAAAAATACCGGGTTCTCCATGACTTCCTTCTAGCCCATTCCTATTTAACTCTAGTAAATTAGACTGACTAAAATTGTCTTTTAAAACTTGATGTCCAGCTGCCAAGACCGACCATTTGAAACATTGTAATCCTTGGTTGAACCGCATTTGTAAAATTCCTTTTTGCTAGCAAGGGCTTGCGGAACTGGAGGACCGTTCCGGCCAGCGGGAATGGGAAAATCCCCGTCAAATTTCGCAATATGAATGTCGAGACTCCGGATTCCCGTAAGTGAAAATCCACTCCCATTTTCTCCATACTTTTCAACCGATTCATTGATTTTTGTGATGCATTTGTCAATTTCTGTATCTATATCCCCGCCTCTATTAAAACGTTCCATGTACGAAAGCAAAGGGACAGTTCTATCCTTTTCATCTTCCAGGCTAAAAATTACATTAACTGCCAGTTGAGCTCTTACGCTAGTACGTTCTTCTACTTGAATTCGCCGTATTATTCCACCGATAGTTTGGCGCAAAACATTGACTAGTTCGCCAGATCTTGGGGTCTTAAAGGCGATATTGGATTTAAAGGTATATGATCTCAAGTAATTGTGAAAGGCATGATCTTTCAATTCAAATTGAGCTCATCCAAACTGATTAGAAGGACCCAGTTGATCTAAATCTATGTGTAAGAAGAGATCATCTTCGTTATCATTTAAACAATTTTGGACTAGCGAGTCAACACTGGTTTGTGTGTCGCTACCATTCAATTCAAATTGAGCCCCTCCAAACTGATTAGAAGGACCCGGTTGATCTAATTCTACTTGTAAGAAGAGATCATCTTCGTTATCATTTAAAAAATTTTGGACTAGCGAGTCAACACTGTTTTGTGTGTCACTGCCATTAATTGAAACACTTATCTTTTTCGCTGGTGGCTCTGAAAATCCAGAACCCTGATTACTTCCACTGTTTAAATTTTCAATTTCCATAATAAATCACTGAACACTTTCTTATCGTAAGCAAAACTGTAACTGATGCCGTAGTCTTTAACCCTCGCCTTTTATAGCTTTTGCTCAAGATTATGCAATATTGTGAAATTTGCGCAATATTGGGAAATCCCCCCTTTTCACAATTCTGATTAGAAAATTCAATGACCTATTGGTATGCTGAAATGTCAACAATAGCAAAACATGTCTAACCCAGCTTTCAACAACATCTTTGTTTACCGACCATCGGAATGTAGCTACCAAGATTGCCAAATAAAATATAGTCCCCTTTTTCCGCAATGCCTCTCTTAATTTCATCTCTACAAATCATAAATATTCTTTTTCTTTACAGGGTTCTCCTCCAGTATTCCTGAATTTCTCACAAGAAAACTATATTTATGTATATATTTTATTTAATTTGTATATTTTTATTCAGTACAATAAATTTTTATATGTCTACATTAAAGTGATTTGCGCTATGTACGAGAATAACACTGCTTCGATTAAGGTAGGAAATGAGGTTAGCAACTGGTTTTGTATTAAATCAGGAGTTAAGCAGGGTTGTGTTCTATCCCCCTTTATATGGATCATTTTGATGGACTTCGTCTTAAGGAGCACAGGAAAGGCAATTGGAGACCATGGAATCAAATGGAGAGGAAGAACGCTCCTGGACTTAGATTATGCTGATGATTTAAGCATATTAGATGAAAATGTGAACAAAATGAATGAATTTTTAGAGGTTTTACGAGTTCAGGGTGCTAAAATAGGCTTGAAAATTAATGTTAAGAAGACTAAGTCACTAAGGTTAGGAATAAGTGAAGATGAACAGGGGACCTTAGGTAACGAAAAGATTGATCAGGTTGGGAGCTTCAGTTACCTTGGTAGTATTATTAGTAAAGATGGTGGGAGCAGTGAAGATGTTAAAAGTAGAATAGCTAAAGCTCAGGGTGTTTTTTCACAGTTAAAAAAAGTTTGTAAGAATACAAAGATAAGCCTACAAACCAAGATTAGAATGTTGGAAGCTACAGTGATGACAGTGGTCAAATATGACTCTGAAGCATGGACACTCCGAAAAGCAGATGAAAATTTACTAGATGTTTTCCAGAGAAATTGCCTACGGATTGTTCTGGGTACCCGGCTGACTGACCGTATTTCAAACAGTAGGTTGTACGAAAAGTGTGGTTCAATCCCGCTTTCTGGGGCTATAATGAAAGAAAGGTTGAGATGGCTAGGCCACGTTCTACGGATGAAGGATGACAGATTACCGAAGATTGTCCTTTTCGGCCAACCGTCTGGGGCTACACGGAAAGCAGGTCATCCTTGTCTGGGTTGGGAGGATGTCATAAATAAGGATTTAAAGGAAATGGGAACTTCCTGGGAGGGTGTAAAGAGGGAGGCTTTAAATAGATTAGGTTGGAGGAGGAGCGTGCGTAGCTTTGTTGGCCTCAGGCGGCTTGGTGCTGCAGTGAGTTATTAGTAGTAGTAGTAGTAGTAGTAGTATATATATGTATAAAATGTATATGTAAAATAATCAAATAATATATAAAATATATTTTCATATGCGTCTATCATATTTATATTGTAGATTACACAATATATCTATGTAATTAAAAACTGCTTGTTACATAAAACTGTAAACAAACAGAAAACAAAGGAGAGTTGAAGGAATGACCAAAATTCAATTCTTTGGAAGGTTTCGATTACTATTGAACCGTATCAATCCTTACTTAGGGTTTGTTACTACGAACTGCTTGCTATACATTCAGACTAATATTTCCAAACATTATTTGAATTAGTAATTGTTGTAAACAGAAATTATTACATATATAAGGGGGTTTTCGTTAGATTCTGACTCTTTGTTCCAACTATTTAGGAATTATTAATTAAACACAAGGGCCGTATAATTAAATTAATAATCTTATTTAAAAGTTCGAAAAAAAGCTTTAGCATAAAGAGCGAAGTGAAGAGCTGTTTTTTTTTTTAAGTTTTTAATGTTGTTCTTCAATTTCAGTTAAAATGTTTTTTACTTTTTTATTCACTTTCTTATCGTTTTTTTATATTAATGCAGGCCAATCCAGCCCCCCCTCAATGGAAAATTCCCTTCCCCCACGCAAAACTCCTCGACGGAAAGATCCTCCTATATAACGCCTCCTCAAGAAAATATCCCCGTAAAATATATGTATACACCCCAATAGTCAATGCTATATGTAAAAATGGGCAAAGTTCATAACTTGGAGCCCTGCCCCTGGAGGCTGTAGGGGGTCAAGTTATCCTAAAAGACATATTTGTTAAGCCTCTTGGCTATGCTCAACAAAATGGCAGTCTCAATTTTGATAAGATGACATTGGAGAAAATGGGACGTGGGAGGGGGGATATCTGCCTTCAAATATTGTTGGTGACTTAAAAAAGGCACTCCTCTTTCGGAATCCTCTTTCGATCTTCTAGGATAACTGCTCGATACAATTACCCATGGGAAGAACAAGCAAGCAAACAAACAAATGAACACGCATCTGTGATCTGGCTTCTGGAAAAAAACTAACTAAATTCCATATTTTTGTATAAGAGCTTAACACCTCTACAGTAGGCTTCTCAGATATGCTGAATCTAAGGGTGCTATTTTCATTCATGTCACTTAATTTTCAAGGGTACCCCCATTTTTCAACAATTAAGCAAGTTTTCTCAGGCTCGTAACTTTTGAAGGGTGCTATTAAACTTGGTGAAATTTACATATATTGAGTAAGGACAAAAATTCAATTTTTTTGAAGGTTTCGCTTGCTTCTGAAACGCATCGCTCCTTATTTACAGTTCGTTACCGCGAACTGTTTGCTTACTTACACTGAACTGTTTGTTTACTTACGTTGACACTTACTTACAGTTCATTGCCACGAACTGTTTGATATAAATATAGAATGATATTTGCAAATATTATTTTAATAATAGCGCTAGGTTTGTTCAACTCGAATTATTTTTACGTTAAACAAAATACGAGAAGTTTTAATGTAACTCCTTACTTTTAGTTAAAAAACTTATTTCTTTTTATCTAGTTTTATATAGAAGCTTAACACCTCTACTGTAGGGTTCTCAGATATGCTGAATATAAGGGTGCAATTTTAAATAAGGTCACTCGGTTTTTAAGGGTCCCACCTTTTTTTCAACAATTAAATACTCAGACTTGTAACTTTTGATGTCTGGTATTGAACTTGGTTAAATTTATATATTTTGAATAAGGACCAAAATTCAGTTCTTTCAAAGTTTTACTTACTATTGAACAGCATCGCTCCTTACTTACAGTTCTTTACAAAGAACTGTTTGATATATATTCAGGTTGATATTTGCAGAAATTAATTCTATAATGGCGCTAGTTTATTCAGTACGATAAGGTATCATGATAAATTGGAGCAGCGTATTATTATTTTTTTTTGTCCTATTCTAATCTTTCATTCTGTGAAAACCTGTTAGTTCCAATTTGTATTAATTACTTTAAGAGTACAAAATAAGTAGTGATGGTACCAATATAAATGTAAGTTTTTATACAGAAAAACTTATTATTCATTACATAATATAATTAGTGAAGGATGCCATAAAACAGTCCATGGTAACAAACTGTAAGTAAGGAGCGATTCGGTCCAATAGTAGCCAAAACTGTAAAAACAAAGTTTTAATAACGTTACATACATCTAGAAATTCATTATGTAATGAATGTAATGTAATAAACTCATGTAAAATTCATTAAGTTTCATGTTACTCATCAAAAGCTACTAGCCTGAAAAATATCTGTGATTTTGGAAAAAGGGGGTTCACCCCTAAAAGGGTCAAAATACTTATCTCGCATAATTTTTCCTTCTTTGTAAATGAAAGAATTACGACATGTCAAGAGGTACTTGTAATACTGTTCGTTTCTCCGTTTCATAAATCTTTCTTTTAGATTCACGAATTTGTCTATTGATTATATAGTAATTCAGTAAGAACCATCTACTTCGTCTATTGTTATTGTCTATCAAAGACCCTAAAAGAAACATTGTATATATTTGGTGGAGTAGGTCAGAGTAAGTGGTTTATTGACGTCAGACAATACAGCATAAATGTATTGTAAGGTATATGCAATGATGTTTAACATGTTCAGCAATTTTAAAGTTACCCTTTCCCCAAAACAAAGTTAATGTTAACTTTAGAGCTCTTATAAATACGAGATTTTTGGGGCCAAATATACCCGATAGGTAAAGAGCTCATTCAGCTCCAATCCTAGCTGCAAGGGAAAATATTTATTCCATCTGATGCTCTCTAAATTGTTCACATAATTGTTCCTAGTTCTACAAGTTTGGTTGTCGAAACAGTACAATATATTTTACTGTTCGAGTCTTTTTTCAAAGATTCTGTATTTCATTGATTGAATCTTTCTTTGATCCTGAATATTTTGGATTATTGATTGAATCTCTATTCAAAGATTGAATTTGTGGTTGGTTTCTATTTTTATTTTACGAACTGTCCATCCCTTTTTGGGTAAACTAATTGAAAACTAAGATTTTCCAATTGAAAATTAGCTGCAGCACTGGGACTAAAAACAAAAAAGAATTATTTCGTTTATAAATTTGGGGAGGGGGTATTACTTTGCTCTTAACCTTACTCCTTGATACCTTGCTATTCATTTCTAGTTTTCCCTCTTAGAAGAGTTTTTTATCCTAATTAAAAAGTCTTTGGGTTTCAGGAGTCACTTTTGAAAAGTTGAGACAAATATACAAACTCCCTCATATATGGAATAATTTCCCTCTGTCTTTATTTTAGGTCTACTTCTTAGTTTCATTCGAGATTTTTTTATTGAGTTTCTGATAATTTTTCAATTAATGCCGTTAAATCTGGTTCTCCCTTCATGAAAAAATTCACTTCGTTCATGGGAAACCTGTAATTGAAAAGCTCTCTAATGTAAACTACCCATCCCCCTAAAATTACCCAGGGATAATTCAATCCTGTCGGAAAATCTCCCTTAAAATTTCACCCGGACGAATCCCCTTGAAAAATTCTCCTTATAGTGCTTTCATCTGAAAAAGGCTTTTAATTTACTTTAAACCACTGTCTGGTGAAACTTTAAGCTGGGATTCTAACCTGAATAATGTTATAATGACCTTGAAAAAACCATAGAAAGCAATTAAAAAAGACCAAAGGAAACTGCTGTAAGACTTAAGATGGAGCCGGGAAGGATTAAAGCTTAAACGGCTACAAAATGGTTATTGAGGTGCGCCTTTTTTATTGAGAAACTTCGATAGAAAGATAAAAGAAGTTGCTATAAGAAAAAATATTTTATTTTGTTAATTCGTTAAAGTATTTAATTTTTCTCTGACAATATGTTATCTTAGAATGCGACATTCCTTTCTGCTTCTCTTAAAAAATTATATTTTCCTAAATTTCAGATTAGTTGCCTATTAGGTTATCCAGAACAGAGATGATTTTCTGGTTTATGAGAATTTCTGTCTATGTGCCCTTAAGCCAAAGTGCATTAGCCAAAAAAAAGAAAAAACAATTATCAAAACACTTAGATTATCACTTTAGTGCTTAGTCTTTGTTCTCTATTAGAATATATTGTTCTCTATTAGTTCTCTATTAGAATTAGAAGAATATGTGAACCTCTACTCAAGGTTTCTGGATGCCAAGTTGCCAGAAACTTTGAGTAAAGGTTCGAATATTCTTCTTATTCTTTTCACTTGGGCTTAAATGAATTTTATCATTTAAATAGTTTTAATATAAGTAGCGGAAAAATACTAAATTTTAGCCCAAGAAAAGAATTAGAAGAATATGTGAACCTCTACTCAAGGTTTCTGGATGCCAAGTTGCCAGAAACTTTGACTCTGGAAAAGGTTTTTATACTATTAAGCAATTAATTAATGACAGGGCAGGACATTGAGATTCATAAAATCCCTAAAAGATTACTGGATTGAATGAATGAAGCAAGAAATAATGCGTAATAATGGATGAAGGTTTCGAAGGATTGTAGTGTCAAAGTATTCTCTGAAATGTTTTAACTTGCATATTTTTTAGTGATTTCTTTTTCTTAGTTGCCACCTCAGATAAGTTAAAGAAGTTGTGGCTTTTCTTTTTTTTGCCTTTTTATTATGTGTAAATCTCTACTCTAGTTTTGGCTCATTAGGTTAAAGAAGAGCCTTCATTACTCCGTTCGGATTGAATGAATGAAGCAAGAAATAATGCGTAATAATGGATGAAGGTTTCGAAGGATTGTAGTGTCAAAGTATTCTCTGAATTTTTTTAACATGCATATTTTTTAGTGACCTCAGATAAGTTAAAGAAGTTGTGGTGTTTTTTTTTTGCCTTTTTATTATGTGTAAATCTCTATTCTAGTTTTGACTTATTAGGTTAAAGAAGAGCCTTCAAATGGAACCATCAAATTAGGTAATTATAGCCATATTTGATTGTAATATTAGGTCCATTGATGCAAAATATTTAATTAAATTAGTAATATGATGTCCAACTCCATCTTGCATAGCGTTGGCTTGAGTAGAAATATTAAGAAAAGCTGCCACTCTTTCAGACCAGGATTTCATATTAGTTCTAGGATTGTTGAAGGATTGACTAACTTCAGCCACCCTGTGATGCTCTTTAGCCAACAAAGAGTAAGAAGTCTCAGTAAGAGGTATGAGTGCCTGATTTTGGTTGTTTTTGAGGACCTATAGCCAGGGGTTTTTTGGAAAGGGCTTTTTGGACCTTGGCCAGGTCCATTGCAGCTATAGGGGAAGGGACACTTTCTTGAACAGCAATCCTTAAAACTTTAGATCGTTGAACATATTTAGGATATGAATTGTTACCTGTTGATTGATGTCTATCATCACAATTTGTACATTTAGGAGCTCCATTAAGTCGACTTTCTGTGGACAAGGAGTGATAGGTCTAGAGGGAGAAGAAGTGGAGGTAAGTACTTGAAAATACCTTCCCGGGAATCTTCCCGGGAAATTAGCCTGTAGACCAATCCCTGAAAGTTTCATTTTCCCTAACCTAAACCCTTTCCAAGATAGCAAGAAGTCAATTAACTAGAATTTTACCTTTTTCTAAATTCATAATAGACGCGATTATTATATTCCTAAAGAACATAAAAAAAAGGCATCAAGTGCTATATTCACTTTATACAAAAGCCAGTTACATGGTTTGCTATATATTTATCCAATTCACGATTGTATAACCCTATCAAACAGTTCGTGATAATGAACTGTATTAAGAAGCGACCCGGCTCAATAGTAAACCAAACTCTAAAAAACGAATTTTTATGCTAAAAGATACATAAAAAGAATCGAATTTTCATGCTGATTTGAAATATACAAGTTTTATCAAATTTAGTCTTTGTAATCAAAAGTTAGAAAATAGGGGGTAAAACCCCCTGAGAGTAATATAATCTTAACGAAAATAATATAGAGATAGGTTTCCACTCAGCCACTTTAAACAATCATATTTCATTTCCTTTGTTCATTCTACTTAAATATTCCTCTTTCCCCGTCAACCCGTCGCCCAAAATCTTCGATGCCACTACTGAAGTCTGAGCCAAAGAGTATTTGTAACGTAGAAGACTAGGAACTAGCCCTACAATACACAAAAATACACTATCAACGCCATCTAGCGTCAGGCAATACTTGACTTTTTCCAAGCTGTTCAATCGTTTTTCTGAACACTGTTTAGCTTCATTGGTCAGTTGCAGTTGTTCAATTCCCAAATAGAAATGTCCCTCTGGCAAAACTTCATAGTTTCAGTTTTGGATTCTATTCCTATGTCGTTTTTTGGTGTCAATTCCTAGGTTGAGGCTGTTAATTCATTTTGTTATTTTTATCTTTAACAAACTTCGCAATACTGGTGGATGTAAACAAAAATCTCCAATTAATTCAAATAGAAACTTGTCAGCTGTTTCGACAGCCTTTCTGTCTACATTGAACCTTAATCTTATTTAATCTGCTTGACATCCAAGTCATTATTTCTTTGCTATGAAGTTCACCAGAACTTTTTTGTTTCTCCTTAAGCAGTTTTATCACTTTCATTCTAATATGCCTCATATGTTAGCAAATTTATTAGTGATTATTAAAATAAAATAGGCATGTAAACTTTAGCATACGATATATTTTTAACAAGCAAGTTAAATCACCTGGAACTTCAAGCTAAATTTTTAATATGGTGCTTAGAATTCAAAAGAAATTGAAAGAAAAGTACAAAAATAGGTGATTAAAATTGAATTTTGACAAAAAACTAAAAGTATGAGAAAAAAAAATAACTAGGAATCCTGAAACAGCAAAAATCATTTGTTGGGAATTGGCTTTACATCTAAATATTTTAATTAAATAATAATAAAAAAGTTTTTTTAACTGAAAGTAAGGAGCGACATTAAAACTTAAAACGCACAGAAATTACTTCGTATATGAAAGAGGCTGCTTCCTCATCAACACCCCGCTCTTTAAGCTAAAGTTTGACTCTTTCTCTCAATTCTTCTTTTTAAAACAGTAAAAAACTTTAGCGTAAAGAGCGGGGCGTTGATGAGGAAGCAGCCTCTTTCATATACGAAGTAATTTCTGTTCGCTTTAAGTTTTAATATCGCTCCTTACTTTCAGTTAAAAAAAAACTTGTTTTTTTTTATTTAATTTTTGAACGTTTTTGAATCAATGCATGTTTTGATTTTGGCTCTCCGCAAAGGAATAATCAAAACGAAATTTGCATATTTTTTTGGCTTAATAACTTTCTCATAATTTTGATCGGATGATTTTGTTCTCAAAACTTTTTTATTCTCATGTTTTTATTACATATATGAGGGGATTCGCCCCATCGTCAGTACCTCGCTCTTTACACTAAAGTTTAAATTTTATCCCAATTCATTAAGAATGACCCCCTGAATCACAAAAGCCGTAGAATAAGTAGTTGAAATTACTGAAAATACTTTAGCGTAAAGAGCGAGGTATTAGAAGGAGGTGTGCCCCTCATATGGATAATAATTTCTGTTTGTTTTAAGTTTTATTGCTGTTCCTTACTTCCAGCTGAAAAAGCTTTTTCACTTTTATTTTTTAATTGTTTTTTTTTTAAATAATGCTAGTAGCCTATATCCTGCTCTCCCTTCATGGAAATTTTCTTCTCCCATTACAAATTCTCTAAGGAAAGTTCCCCCAGCATATCCCCCTCTTCTCAACCCCTCCCCCAAACCAAAAAAATCCTCCTGAAAACGCCTGTATGCTTCCCAATAACCATTACTATGTGTAAGCACAGGTCAAAGTTTGTAACTTGTTGCCCCTCCCACGGGGACTCTGGGGGAGTAAGTTGTCCCCAAAGACATAGTTATAAGTTTTTTGACTACGCTGAATAAAATGGCTATCTCAGAATTTTGATCCGTTGACTTTGGGAAAATAATTAGCGTGGGAGGGGGCCTAGGTGCCCTCCATTTTTTGGTCACTTAAAAAGGGCACTAGAACTTTTCATATCCGTTAGAATGAGCCTTCTTGCAACATTCTAGGACAACTGGGTCGATACGATCACCCCTGGGAAAAAGAAAAAAAAACAAAAAAACAAAAAAACAAATAAACACGCATCCATGATCTGCCTTCTGGCAAAAAATGCAAAATTCCACATTTTTGTAGATAGGAGCTCGAAACTTGTACAGTAGGGTTCTCTGATACGCTGAATCTGATGGTGTGATTTTCGTTAAGATTCTATGAATTTTAGGGGGCATTTCCCCTATTTTCTAAAATAACACAAATTTTCTCAGGCTTGTAACTTTTGATAGGTAAGACTAA
This sequence comes from Artemia franciscana, assembly GCF_032884065.1. Classification (NCBI taxonomy): domain Eukaryota; kingdom Metazoa; phylum Arthropoda; class Branchiopoda; order Anostraca; family Artemiidae; genus Artemia; species Artemia franciscana. The sequence continues at coordinate 52,012,070 of NC_088865.1, forward strand.
ACTTGATGAAACTTATATATTTAAAACCAGCATAAAAATGCAATTCTTTGGTTATATCTATTGGTATCACAATTCCATTTTTTAGAGTTTTGGTTACTATTGAGCCGGGTCGCTCCTTACTACAGTTCGTTACCACGAACTGTTTGATTATTTTGGAATTTCAAACAGTTCGCGGTAACAAACTGTAGTAAGGAGCAACCCGGCTCAATAGTAAACGAAATTCTTAAAAGACGAAATTTTGATGCTTAAATATACATCAAAAGATTGGGATTTTTATGCAGATTCTAAATATACAAGTTTGATCAAATTTAGTCTTTGTCATTAAAAGTTAAGAGCCTGAGAAAATTTGCCTTTTTTGGAAAATAGGGGGAAACACCCCCTATAAGACATAGAATCGAAAATCACACCATCATTTTCGACGTATCAAAGAACCCTACATCAAAAAGTTCAAGTTCATATCTACAAAAATGTGTAATTTGGTATTTTTTGCCTGAAGACAAATCACGGGTGCGTGTTTATTTGTTTTTTTCCCAAGGGTCATCGTATCGACCAAGAGGTCCTACAACCTAGCAAGAGGGCTCATTCTAACGGAAATGAAAAGTTCTAGTGCCTTTTTTTAAGTGACCGAAAAAATTGGAGGGCACCTAGGCTTCCTTCCAAGCTCATTTTTTTCCCAAAGTCAACGAATCAAAATTTTTAGATGACCATTTTGTTCTGCATAGTCGAAAACCACAATAACTATGTCTTTGGTAATGATTTACTTTGTGTGTAACACAAATAATAACTATGTACTTTGGTGGCTGTAAGTCACCAACTTTGACCAGTGTTTACATACAGTAATAGTTATTGGGAAGTGTGCAGATGTTTTCAGGGGGATTTTTTTTGGTTCGGGATGGGGTTGAGGGAAGGGGTTTGCGACAGACAGACAGTTTACGTGACTGTCTGTTAGTCTGTTTGTCTAGTCTCACTGTCTGGTCGGTCTGTCTGGTCTGTCTGTCTGGTCAGTTTGTCTGTCTGTCTGGTCTGTATGTCTGTCATTCTGTCTGTCTTTCTGTATGTCTGTTTTTTTCCTCTCTGTTCTGTGTGTCTGGTCTGTCTGTCTTTCTATTTGTCTGTTTGTCTGATCTGGTCTGTCTTTCTGTCCGTCTGTCTGTCTGTCTGTCTGTCTTGTTTTGCGTCTAGTCTGTATGTCTTTCTGTTTGTCTTTTCTGTCAGTCTGTCTGGTCTCTCTGGTCTGTTTGTCCGTCTAGTCTGGTTGTCTGTCTGATTTGTCTGTCTGTCTTTCTAGTCTGTCTGTCTGATTGATCTGTTTTGTCTCTTTATTCTGGTCTGTCTGGTCGGTCTTTCTGGTCTGTCTGGTCTGTCTGTATGTAGGTCTTGTCTGTCTGCTATTCCCCCTCCCACGTCCCATTTTCTCCAATGTCATCTTATCAAAATTGAGACTGCCATTTTGTTCAGCATAGCCAAGAGGCTTAACAAATATGTCTTTTAGGATGACATGACCCCCCACAGCCTCCAGGGGAAGGGCTCCAAGTTATGAACTTTGCCCATTTTTACATATAGTATTAGCTATTGGGGTGTAAACATATATTTTACAGGGAAATTTTCTGGAGGAGGAGTTTTGCGTGGTTGAAGGGAATTTTCCTAGGAGGGGGAGCTGGATTGGCATGCATTAATATAAAAAAACGATAAGAAAGTGAATAAAAATGTAAAAAAGTTTTGAACTGAAATTAAAGAACAACATTTAAACTTAAAAAAAAACAGGTCTTCACTTCGATCTTTATGCTAAAGCTTTTTCTTCGAGGGGGGCTAATTTCTCCCCGATCACTTTTGACTCTTAAAAAGGGCACTAGAAATTCTGATTATGTACAACATGTGTTTTTTGTTCTTGTGTGCATGTGTCATATTTATTATGTGCTCTTAAAAGGGACATTAGAAATTCTGATCATATATTTGTGTATGTCATGTATATGTTGATAATGGGCAAATAGTATAACTTAAAGCTCTTGTCCTGACCTTTTAACCATGCTGAACGTAATTACTATCTAAAAAAAATTGGGTTCCCGGGGGGGAGGGCTGTCGCCCTCTAATTATTTTTGACTCTTTAAAAGGGCCAAGAGTTTTAAATTTCCAACCAAATGAGCTTCTTTCAAAGTTTTTTCAACATCTCCTTCTGTACGAAGTGCCTTGGTCAGAAAAAAACAACAACAAAATGGATAAATAAATGAATAAATAATACATAGTGCCCACATCACTTTTTACTTGGGCAGTGCCATTGCGCTGCCTATGAAAAGCCATTTGTTCTTAGACATTGCGACATTTGATTCAGCTCCATAATTTCGTAGACCGTGGTAATAAATAGTAGAGCATGGCAGAGCTCGACTTGCTATGGTAGAACGTAAATCGGCTTGGTACAGATTGGTAATGCATGGGGAATGGTGGATCTGGTGGAGGTAGGCACTAGGGTATAAAAACAGGAAGTCATTAATCTTAGAGTTTTTGATACTACTGCTACAACTGCTAGCAATTTACTGAAGCGCCAAGCTACCTGAAACCGAAACAGCTTTACTCACTCCTCCTCCATCACAACCCATTTTAAGATTCCCTCTTTACACTCTCCCAAGCACTTTCAATTTCATTTAAATTTTTTCTCACAACTTTATTCCGAGCGAAAGGCAGGTCATCCCCGAATGAGGTGGGAAGACATCGTATAAGGAAGATTTAAAGGAAATGGAAACTTCTTTGGAGGATGTAAAGAGTTAGGCTTTGAGTAGATTGGGATGGAAGATGAGCGTGATTATCTGTGTTGACCTCAGCTGGCTTGGTGCCGAGGTGAGTTGTTAGTAGTAATAAAAGTAGTTGTAGTAGTATTTCTAGTAATGGTAGTAGTAGTAATAGATTGTTGTACCTTCAAAATTGTAGCAGTCTTTATTCGTTGCTATTTTTACTTTCCCACACCAAATTTTCCGGGGTATATACTACTATGACTTATACATTGAAAATTTTTGTCATAAAATGAAAAACTGGAATTCTACTATTAATACCTTCCCAACCAAAGCAAGACTTAGAATATTTCTAATTCATCATAAGCCCTTCTATTTGCCTATATACCCCATCCTTCCTGCCTGAGTAAATAAATTCAAATTACTTAATTCAATTTTTCTACTCCTAGGAATTAGGGCTTTGAAACTCCAAACAAGTCTATTCCAAAACGTTTGAATTTTTTCAGTTTAAAGTTTAACATGATAGTCATGATAAGATTTGAAAGGTTCCAAGTCGCAACTTTCATATTATTTTAAGTTGTTAGAATAGTTGTGTCCCCAGAAAGAGCAGTGTTTTTGCTTTCATACTAGTTCCGGTCAGGACCTAGTACGTTTTGTCAAGTCTACACCAAGCTGATTACAATCCGGACAGCAAAAATTATGTGCAACCTATAGCTGAATGGAAGCTTTGCACAATCCTGGGCATATCTTTGTCACTACATGGTTTTCGACATTTGACAATGCTCATCAAACAGTTCGTGGTAACGAACTGTAGTAAGGAGCGACCTGGCTCAGTAGTAACCAAAACTATAAAAAATTGAGTTTTGATATCAATAGCTACATCAAAAGAATCGCATTTTAATGCTGATTTTAAATATATAGGTTTTACCAAGTTTAGTTTTACCCATCAAAAGTTGCGAGCCTGAGAAAATTTGCAGTATTTAAGAAAATAGGGGGAAACAACCCCTAAAAGTCGTAGTATCTTAACGACATCATCAAATTCAGCAAATCAGAGAACCCTACTGTAGAAGTTTTAAGCTCCTATCTACGAAAATGTGGAATTTTGTATTTTTTGCCAGAAGACAAATCACGGGTACGTGTTTATTTGTTTGTTTTTTTGTTTTTTTTTCCAGGGGTCATCGTATCGACCAAGTGGTCCTAGAATGCTGCAAGAGGGCTCATTCTAACGGAAATGAAAAGTTCTAATGGCCTTTTTAAGTGACCAAAAAAATTGGGGGACATCTAGGCCCCCTCCCACGCTCATTTTTTCCCAAAGTCAACGGATCAAAATTTTGAGATAGCCATTTTGTTCAGCATAGTGGAAAACCATAATAATTATGTCTTTGGGAATGAATTACTCCCCACAATCCCTGGGGGAGGGGCAGCAAGTTACATACTTTGACCAGTGTTTACATATTGTAATGGCTATTGGGAAGTATACAGACGTTTTAAGGGGGGATTTTATTTTTCTGGGGGTGGGGCTGAGGGGAGGAGGATATGTTGGAGGAGCTTTCTTTGGAGGAATCTGTCATGGGGGAAGAAAAATTCAATGAAAAGGGCGCAGGATATTCTAGCATTACTATAAGAATACAATGAAAAATAAACATGAAAACGTTTTTTTCAAATGAAAGGAAGGAGTAGCATTGAAACTTAAAACGAACAGAGATTATTACGCATATGAGGGGCTCTAAAATTACTTTGGCATAAAGAGCGAGGTATATAGGAAGAGATAAATACCTCGCTCTTTATGCTAAAGTATTTTTAATATTTTCAACTATTTATTCTACGATCTTTCTGATTCAGGGTTCATTCTAAAGAATTGGGACAAAACTTAGGATTTAGTGTAAAGAGCGAGGTATTAACGAGGGTACAAACCCCTGGTATGCATAACAAAAATATAAGATTATGAAAATTTGTTACGTAGGTTAATTCTTAAGTTACCTATATTTTTAACTAATAAAAACATTCATTAAAAATTAAAAGTTCTAGTTGCCTTTTTAAGTAACCGACAAATTGGAGGGCAACTAGACCTCCTTTTCCACCCCTTATTTTTTAAAATCGTCTGATCAAAACTAAGAGAAAGCCATTTAGCCAAAAAAAGAATTCATAGACTCTTTGCCACAATTCTACTTTTTAAAACAATTAAAAGCTTTAGCGTAAAGAGCGAGGGATTGTGGAGGGGACAACCCATTTCATATACGGAGTAATTTCTGTTCGCTTTAAGTTTTAATGTCGCTTCTTAATTTGAGCTAAAAAAATTCGTTTTTTGTATTTAATTTAGTGTAAAGAGCGAGGCATTAACGAGGGTACAAACCCCTTCGTATGCATTACAAAAATTTAAGATTATGAAAGTTTGTTACGTAAGTTAATTCTTAAGTTAGGTATATTTTTTACTAATAAAAAAATTCGTTAAAAATTCAAAGTTCTTGTTGACTTTTTAAGTAACCGAAAAATTGGAGGGCAACTAGACCTCTTTTTTCACCCCTTATTTCTCAAAATCGTGTGATCAAAACTAAGAGAAAGCCATTTAGCCAAAACAAGAATTCATATACAAATTTCATTTTAATAATTTATGGGCGGAGAGCTAAAACCAAACATGCATTAATTCAAAAACGTTCAGAAATTAAATACAAAAAACTGATTTTTTTAGCTGAAATTAAGGAGCGACATTAAAACTTAGAACGAACAGAAATTACTCCTTATATGAAATGGTTGTCCCCTCTGCAATCCCTCGCTCTTTACGCTAAAGTTTGACTCTTTGCCACAATTCTTCTTTTTAAAACAATTAAAAGCTTTAGCGTATAGAGCGAGGGATTGTGGAGGGGACAACCCATTTCATATGCGGAGTAATTTCTGTTGGTTTTAAATTTTAATGTCGCTCCTTAATTTCAACTAAAAAAAATTAGTTTTTTTGCATTTAATCTATCAACAGGAATCGATGTCCCGTACAAGCGCTCTCAATACTATCACCTCCTTCTCATTTTTATTCATGGGTGCAAATAGCATACTTTAATGGGGGTGCACCCCTTAATAGATAACTTAGCTAGAAGGAGGCTATTCAAACCAAAAAAGGCCACCAAAACCAAAGAAAAGATAGAATTGTTATCTATCAATTACCTATCATTTTTAACTAGAGCTTAACATGGGACGTGGGTCCCTTGTAAATAATTTATGTTAAGCAAATACATTAAAAAATTTAGGTTTTCAATAAAAATTAACGGTTTGTAAAAATATCGTCCATCTAATAGAATAAATTTATAAGGCTGCAAATGAATACAAAAAAGAAATTATTAATGCATTTCATTTATCATACAGCGATTATATAAAGACCTTCTTCTAAACTGACACCTCTGACCATCTTAAAATGCTATCCTGATTCTTGACTGCATCACAATTCACAATCAACAACAACTAGCATCAAATTAAATCGTTCAATCCACAAAAAAAAAGTCCGAAACATAGTCTTCCACCAAGATAAGTTCTCTTAGCGAAAAACCAAATACACACCCTAAATGAAAGAAATAAAAAATTTAGCTGGCTGATATCCCCACAAAAAAAAAACTTGTAATATAAAAGATTGCACGGATTAAAAAAAACAGTGTTAAGAAAAAACATTTGCCATCCTCTAGGAATTTATTTTAGAATTTTCATAGAAAATTCCGTGATTGACTATAAAAAATATCCAAATAAAAGCTTAAGTGCCTATCTGGAAATTTTCCTATTGAAATGGTGATCCTCCCCGCCTTACTACCTCACAGCCTTACCACCAAATGGACTTCCCAATTGATTTCGTTTTCTTTACTTGTATTTGATTATCCTCAAACTGGGCAAATATGATATCAAAAAAAGTAACTTCAGAATTGGAAATGAACAAATATCATCCTTTTTGTAAAGGGGCTGCCAGCACAGCCGCTCGGAGGGACAACAAATTCACTCAGGAGTAGCGACCGGGGCAAGTTGCTCCGAGTACTTTGGCTGAGGAGCTACCCACTTTGATCACGTTTTTAACTTTGTTTTTTTTCCTTGCTCTTATTCGATACATGATGGGACAATGAAATTAATTTTATCCCAGGCACCACCAACCCTACGAACGGTGCTGGTTTCCAGCCTGTTTGGTCCCATCTTTTTCTAAACTGCATTTCATTTATCATACAGCGATTATATAAAGACCTTTTTCTAAACTGACACCTGCATCACAAATCACAATTAACAACAACTAGCATCAAATTATTTACACCTGGCAAAAGTCTGTGACAGAATAACTTACATATAAAATAATCTAAGATCAAGTTTGTATTGTGTCGCCGGGTTCTTTTCCAAGATTGATACACCAATGTAAAGAATTCAATCCACAAAAAAAGTCCGAAACATAGTGACTCCACCAAGATAAATTCTTTTAGCGAAAAGTCCTAAATGAAAGCAACATAAAATTAGTTGGTTGATATCCCAACAAAAACAACTTGTAATATAAAAGATTACATGGATTAAGAAAACCAGTATTAAGAAAAAAAAATTTGAAATCCTCTAGGAATTTATTTCCAGAATTTCCATGGAAAATACCGTGATTGACTATAAAAAATATCCAAATAAAAGCTTAAGTGCCTATCCGGAAATTTTCTAATTGAAATGGTGAGCCTCGCTGCCTTACCACCTCATAGCCTTACCACCAAATTGACTTCCCAATTGATTTCCTTTTCTTTACTTGTATTTGATTATCCTCAAACTGGGGAAACAAGATATCAAAAAAAGTAACTTCAGAATTGAAAATGAACAAATATTATCCTTTTTGTGAAGGGGCTGCCTGCAGAACTGTTCGAAGGGACAACAAAATCACTCAGGAGTAGCAGCCGGAGCAAGTTTCTCCGAGTACTTTGGCTGGGGAGCTGCCCACTTTGATCACGTTTTTAACTTTGTTTGTTTTTCCTTGCTCTCATTCGATACAGGAGGGGACAATGAAATTAATTTTATCCCAGGCACCACCAACCCTAGGAACGGTTTGGTCCTATTTGGTCCAAATGCTCATTCTGATAGAGATTAAGCGTCACTTCACTGATAACCTATTAAAAACTATAACCTAATTTTCTAGAACGTGGAATATCAGTGAATTATAGTTCAACTGAACTCATCTTGGTTCTCATTACAATAGAACATCATCTGATCTCGCATTAAATATTTTTTAAATTTTTTAAGATTTTTTTTAAAATTTTTTAAAATGGTAACTGAAAAATTGCAAAGCTATTAAACTTTGGGTGAAAATTTATTCGACGTGAGTAATGTCATTGATACTTGTTAATTATTAAGAAAAAAAAATCAAGAATTGTGATCTGTAGATGTGTAAGGACCAGTTTCATAGCCACATAGACAATTGACGAGTAAAAAATGCATTGAACTCCTAACTTGGGTTATATATTTGCAAATTAGCACGGATGGGGGCTGGTACATATATGCAGGGACTGCATATAGAATGAGGCTCTCTATAACAAACAGATACGAATTTTTAAGAGCACAATGTTTTAGACCCCAGGTACATTTTGCTTCACACAACAATTTTGTATATGTTCTGTCCAGAATAACTTCCTGTCTAAGATAACTCCCAAATATTTAGCTTTTTCTTTTATTTCAATTACATTACCATCAAAAACAAGGTCAGGCTTAGGAAATATTCTTATACTAATGTAAACAACTGCTTCTATTTTCTTTGAATTAAAAACTAATTTATTATTACTCACCCAACGATCAAAGATTCGAAAAACCTCAGATGTTGTAAAATCTAAATCACTTTTAGTGTTGCAAGCATAGGCTTGAATGTGAGATATTTGGGCAAATTTAAATCTAATAGGTTAATAATATTACTATTCCATAAAAATGGCGATAATATTCCACCTTGTGGATAGGATTTCTCAATTTTTGAAAAAAACTCATTATTATACGACACAAGTCTGTCTAATAGACAGCTATACAACAACTTAACCATCCAAATTAGGCATCCGGAATCTTTTAATTCATTGACAATGCCAGGGTGCCAAGCGTTATCAGTTGCACATCGAATGTCAAAAAACAGGCACAGCGTGAGAAGTTTATGTTGCTTTTTTTCAATCTTTATAACAGGATTATATATAACGCCCAAAGTCTTATGACCGTTCATGAACCCAAACTGGTTCCTCGAGATCCAGTTCTTGAAGCCCAAGTCATGAAGTTGATACATGATACAAGGTTCAAAGACTTTCCCTACATTTGAAAACAAGCTAATTGGGCGGTAGACTGGGGACTACGATTATTATTTTACCGCTCCTTAGAATTAATATCACAATTGCCTTTTACCAGGCTGACGGGAAATACCGGAGTGTTATGTTTTTGGTTTAATATTTTTAATAGTGATGGTGTTATAACATTTATACTATTTATTTAAAATTGAAAAACAATAAAATCTGGACCAAGGGCTTGTAAAGGATGCATGCTATTAATCACTTCTTTAATTTTTCTTCTGTGATGTTAATTTCATCATTGTCTTCTATTGTCAAGACGTCTGTAAGTACGCTTTTTAATTTTGTGTGATATTGGGTATCACTACTTACATCATCTTTTCCAAACCATCTCTAGAAAAGTACTTCGCCTGCCTCCTTAGTTGACGTTGTTATTGAATCATCATCTTCAGTGACATGAATAGACCTAAGCGGAGGTTCATTTTTTTTTACACACAAAGGTAGATATAGGATTTCAATCTAACTTTGTGAGGAATAATTTTAAAACGGATTAGAATATTAATGGTAGCCGATGGTCACCCCACGGAAAATACCTAATTTTCGTACCCCCATACCTTTTCTAAGAAAATTACTTATCTTATTTATGCGATTATAGGATGTTATATATACAAAATCAAAGACAAAGAATTTACATCAATTGTTCCTTCGCTCTTATTCTTTTGGCGTCATCCAAGATCTTAGAGAGTCACAGTTTGGTGATGGAGACAAAGATGTCTCCTTTGTTTTCTCTACTGATATTTATCATATACCGTGATATCTTACCGTAATATCGAATTAATTACCTCCACTGGTCAAGCAGCCTCGAATCCCCATATAAATGACAGTTGAATGTAGATCCCCGGTATAAGGTATAACTCTCGTTAGTAACAATTTAAGTAGTGCTTATGTAAACAATAGAAATAGTACAACACAATTACGTAGGTTGCCTCTGGAATAAGCCCCTCCCCCTTGTGTGTGTGTTTTTACTTATACATATAATATGTATGTAATATGTATATATATATATATATATATATATATATATATATATATATATATATATATATATATATATATATATATATATATATATATATATATATATATGCCTACATAAATGATAGTTGAAAGTAGATCCCCGGTATAAGGTATAACTTTCGTTAGTAACCATTCATTTAGTGGATATCTAAGAATGAGAAATAGTACAACACAAAATACGTAGGTTGCCTCTGGAATAAGCCCCTCCCCCTTGTGTGTACTTATACATATAATATGTATGTATATATATATATATATATATATATATATATATATATATTTATATATATATATATACATATATATATATCGCATATATATGTATAAAATGTATATGTAAAATAATAAAATAATATACAAAATATATTTTCATATGCGTAAATCATATTCATATTATAGATTACACATTATATCTATGTAATTAAAAACTGCTTGTTACATAAAACAGTAAACAAACAGAAAACAAAGGAGAGTTGAAGGAATGACCGAAATTCAATTCTTTGGAAGGTTTCGATTACTATTGAACCGCATCGATCCTTACTTAGGGTTTGTTACTACGAACTGTTTGCTATACATTCAGATTAATATTTGCAAACATTATTTGAATTAGTAATTGTTGTAAACAGAAATTATTACATATATAAGGGGGTTATCGTTAGAGTTCCAACTATTTAGGAATTATTAATGAAACACAAGGGCCGTATAATTAAATTGATAATTTTATTTAAAATTTCGAAAAAAAAGCTTTAGCATAAAGAGCGAAGTGAAGAGCTGTTTTTTTTTTTTTTAAGTTTAAACGTTGCTCTTCAATTTCAGGTAAAATCTTTTTTACTTTTTTATTCACTTTCTTATCGTTTTTTATATTAATGCAGGCCAATCCATCCCCCCCCCCCTCAATGAAAAATTCCCTTCCCCCACGCAAAACTCCTCCACGGAAAGATCCTCCTACATAACACCTCCCCCAGAAAATCTCCCTGTAAAATATATGTATACACCCCAATAGCCAATGCTATATGTAAAAATGGGCAAAGTTCATAACTTGGAGTCCTTCCCCTGGAGGCTGTAGGGGGTCAAGTCATCCTAAAAGACATATTTGTTCAACCTCTTGGCTATGCTCAGAAAAATGGCAGTCTCAATTTTGATGAGATGACATTGGAGAAAATGGGACGTGGGAGGGGGGATATCTGCCTTCAAATATTGTTGGTGACTTAAAAAAGGCACTCCTGTTTCGGAACCCTCTTTCGATCTTTTAGGATTACTGCTCGATACAATTACCCATGGGAAGAACAAGCAAGCAAACAAACAAATGAACACGCATCTGTGATCTGGCTTCTGGAAAAAAAACTAACTAAATTCCATATTTTTGTATAAGAGCTTAACACCTCTACAGTAGGCTTCTCAGATATGCTGAATCTAAGGGTGCTATTTTCATTCATGTCACTTAATTTTCAAGGGTACCCCCATTTTTCAACAATTAAGCAAGTTTTCTCAAGCTCGTAACTTTTGATGGGTGCTATTAAACTTGGTGAAATTTATATATTTTGAGTAAGGACGAAAATTCAATTTTTTCGAAGGTTTCGCTTGCTACTGAAACGCATCGCTCCTTACTTATAGTTCGTTACCACGAACTGTTTGCTTACTTACACTGAACTGTTTGTTTACTTACGTTGACACTTACTTACAGTTCATTGCCACGAACTGTTTGATATACATTTAGAATGATATTTGCAAATATTATTTTAATAATAGGGCTAGGTTTGTTCAACTCGAATTATTTTTACGTTAAACAAAATACGAGAAGTTTTAATGTAACTCCTTACTTTTAGTTAAAAAACTTATTTCTTTTTATCTAGTTTTATATAGGAGCTTAAAACCTCTAATGTAGGGTTCTCAGATATGGTCAATATAAGGGTGCAATTTTAACTAAGGTCACTCTGTTTTTAAGGGTCCCACCTTCTTTTCAACAATTAAATACTCAGACTTGTAACTTTTGATGTGTGGTATTGAACTTGGTGAAATTTATATATTTTGGATAAGGACCAAAATTCAGTTCTTTCAAAGTTTTACTTACTATTGAACAGCATCGCTCCTTACTTACAGTTCTTTACAAAGAACTGTTTGATATATATTCAGGTTTATATTTGCAGAAATTAATTCTATAATGGCGCTAGTTTATTCAGTACGATCATATATGTAACAAAAATATAAGAATACAAAAGTTCTTTAAGTAATCTAATTTATAAGTTACGTAAATCTTTTACTAATAAAAATATTCGTAAAAAATTGAAAATTCTAGTTGCCTTTTTAATTAACCAAAAAGTCGGAGGGCAACTAAGCTTCCTCCCCCGCTCTTTTTTTCTCAAAATAATTTGATCAAAATTATGAGAAAGCCATTTAGCCCAAAAATAAAAAATGAGCGAATTTCGTTTTGATTATTCCTCTGCAGAGAGCCAAAATCAAAACATGCATTGATTCAAAAACGTTCAGAAATTAAATAAAAAAAAGAGTTTTTTTTTAACTGAAAGTTAGGAGCGACATTAAAATTTAAAACGCACAGAAATTACTTTGTATATGAAAGAGGCTGCTTCCTCATCAACGCCCCGCTCTTTACGCTAGAGTTTTTTACTTTTTTAAAAAGAAGAATTGAGAGAAAGAGTCAAACTTTAGCGTAAAGAGCGAGGCGTTGATGAGGAAGCAGCCCCTTTTTACTTACAAAGTAAAAAATTATTATGCAAATTTCGTTTTAAATATTCTTGTGCGATGAGTCAAAATCAAAACATGCATTATTTCAAAAACGTTCAGAAACTAAATACTTTTTTCTTTAACTACAAGTAATGAGCGACGTTAAAACTTAAAACGAACATAAATTATTCCATATATGAAAGGGGTTGCCCACCCGTAAATATATTTTACGCTAAAGTTTCTATTGTTTTAAGAAGTAGGCTTTTGACAAAGATCCAAACCTTAGTTTAAAGAGCAGGACTTTGAAGGGGGACAGCTACTTTCATATACGGAATATTGATCAGAAATAATGCATTTGAAATAATTAACAAGAGGGGCTGCCCCCTTCTCAGTATATCATTATTTAAGCTAATGTTTGACTTTTTGTTCCAATTATTTAAGAATGAATTTCTTTTTAGAAATTTTAAAAAAATTTTTAGAAGTTTTTAAAAATTTACAATACTTCAGCATAAATTGCGAGGTACCAAGGTGGGGTCAACCCACTCATATACATAATAACAGCCAAAAGCAAATTCCGAGAGAAATTTCCGTTTCGGTTATAAAAAACCTATACTGGGTCCAGGAGGAAAAGAATGGTCAGTGGGAGGGAGTATTTTTCCGTTGAGCTGCGAGTCGGATTTTACAGAATTAAAACATACATCAGAAATTACATGATTTTTTTCCAGTTTGTAAAGCAGAAAGCAAAAAGGGTCATATAAATTTAAAAGACACATAATTCATATCGTAAAAGCAGAAAATTATACCTTCATCAACATCGCAATCTTTTCACTAATGTTTCAATTTTATCCCGTTTCATTTATAACGACTCCCAAAACACAAGGGTCACTTAGTTAAAACATTACAAAGTTTTTTAAACTACTAAATAGCAATTCATCGTGAAGAGAGAGGTGTTTAGAAGTGTTTGCTGGTGTCTAACAAGCTATAGAAGAGTGAAGTGTTTAGGAGAGTGGGAAACACCCTTCATATATCAGAAAAGGCTAAAACTGTGCAACTTGCCCCTATTGTTTAAACGTACTATTCGTTTTTGAAATGGTGACAAAATTTATAGCTAAAGGTAGACCACTCAACATCGGATTGAAAGATTGTCGGTTCCAACACATTCTTTGATTTTAGTAGAAATAAAAAAAGAAACAGTTATGATATTGGAAGTTTTACATAAAATAATACAAAACAAATAAATAAATAACAGTTATATTTTATTCCTATTGTAGATGGCGAGGGGGAATATTTAATTTTCCTACCGGAGCAGCAGTAACATTACTTACAAAAAAATTGATAACTTATTATGCGCCTATATTATTTTCCTTTCAATTGGTTTCCAGGCTTTAAGAAGCTTTTCCTGTTGATTAACATTTGTGAACTGGTACTTTATGAGACTTGTCTTTGTTCTTAACTTATTTTACTTTGTTTAAAACTCAGTGTTTACATAACATCAGTGTAGCCTACCCCGCAAAACATCGGTGTTTTGTTACATTTTGTGAATATCTGTGTTTAGTGACATTTTGCTGACCCAATCCTGAACGACGCAGACAAATCTTTGACTAGTAAGCAATATTTTTTTATATTTTAATCTTTGGGCTTAGTTTAAGATTTCCTGATTAGGATTTCTCTAGGTCAGTCTATCAACAGGTGTGATTAGGCCTAGGCAAGGGCTTTGGAAGGGGAAGTTTTCCCAAAATAATGTGGAATAAAATTTATTAAATATCCCATGCATCTTGAATCTGGGCCCTTTTGCCCCCCCCCCCAATAAAAAGGCTTGACATTTACCACTTAGCCAAGGATTTTAAATTTGAAAAAAAATAGCCTGGAATCAAATGGTAGGCTAAATTTCTTTGATTCAAATCTAATTTGAGTATTGTAGCCTAAGTAACAAGGTGTAGACTAGGCTATTGTTTAAAGAGGTAAATAAGGTAAAAATTGTTTTCTTAAATTGTGTCCTTATCATATGCCCAAGTTCTAGGCTAATGCTGTCTGTTCTTACAACAACTTAAGGCCAGGTAACAAGAAATTTAGATACAAATTTATAGCCTTAAGCTTAACCTGGTTTATTCAACTAGCTTGATGCAATTGGTGAGATAACAATAATGTTTAAAGATTGCTGAATTACCTAATCAAATGAAACAAATCTTGGTAGGCTAAGTGTAGACTTCTTTTTAATACTGTTCAACAAATTAGCTGAACATATCACTTCATTTCTTATTTAGTTTTTTTCTAACATGTAGATATCAAGTGTAGCTAACTGTATATATCTTTTTAATACTCTTTGACAAACTTAGCCAAACATATCAATTCACTCCATGTTTATTTTGGGGTCCAAATATATTAATCATTGTACTTGGAAATTCTATTTTAATACATTTATGGAACCTTCACAAGAATATATTTGTATTCTAAATTACACACAACAATTTTTCAAAGATTTAGGCTATAAATTGTTGAATGAATCAAGTGATGGAAATGGATTATACAACTTTTACACAGCACATCTACAAAGAAATAATAGCCTAAGTTTTAAACTAATGTTTTAACTGTTTCCTATAGCCTAGCCTACCTAAGAAATGGGAAAATTGTAGCATTTTTAAAGGGAGGCCTAGAAAAGGCTTAAAATTGAATCCCCAAGTAAATTTATTCTTTTGTACCAGAAGAGAAAAAAAAGCAATGGGAGATTTGTTTAGGCTAGTTCTCATTATAATTTACTTTTGTATTAGGCAAGACTTGGGAATATAGAAAAGGAGACATGTAGGAAAAAAGGCAATTCTTATTTCATAATATACACAAAACATTTACCCCAAAACCACTAATGTGCAGATATTTATCCCAAACTATATTCCATGTGTCACTCTTGTTTTAAGTGTGCACTCATAAATGGAATGAGTACAGAAACAAAAACATAAATAAAATTGGCTAGCCTATGTATATTTTTAATAAAGGGGAGGGGGTTGTGCATAGTAGAAGTTCCTTCAAAATGTGTTAATTTCAATTTTTCTAGATAGGCTAGGGGCATAAATAAATGTAGACCAACATCAATTTTTTTAACCAAAGGTTCCTATCCATCCATTAGGGAGGGAAATAAGAAAAATTAGAGATGTGAAGCATTTTCTTGAAAACACTTGGATGTTCAATTATGGATATTAATCTTTGATTATTGTCTCATTTGGTCCAAAATGAGAATAATGCTGCAATATTACTATTATAATTTTATCACCACAAGCCTATTACAACTGCTCTAGCATTCTATTACCATAACATAAGACGGTTTTGGTAAGTCTTATTTAATCAAAAAAATATTTCTTTCATTTTTTGGGATATCTGCTGTATATCTACAACAGATGATATCTGCTGTAGGGCAACAATAGCCTACATGGGATTTTGGGCTATATAAAAGTTGAAATATTTTATTTGATTTGGTATATATTACAAGCTAAATTTCTTGCTTTTGATAAACTTTTTTACTTTAAAATTATAATGCTGTTTTGGTACAGCTTACCTGGGACATTTTTGTTTTATATAGCCTTGAATGTTCAGATTTTTTGTAGGGGTGGAGGGTGGTAGGATAAATGATGGGCTGTTAACCAGGGATATGAACAAGCTTCTCAAAATATGATTTGACTGTCTTGACTTGCTTTATGCACCTATGTTTGGAAATGATAAGCTTACAATTAGTGCTATTGACTATTTAACTGTATAATCCTATTGACTGTTGAGACGCCAGTTTTTACTTCATAGTATGAAGAACATTTTTTTTAAGGTGCTTCCACTGTGCATCAATAACATATTAAGAAGATTTAATTCTTCATTTTCTTTAAGGGAGAGTGTACTCACACTTATTTTAGTGCCAATTTTATAGTTATAGTTTTTGAATTGTCAGCTTATATTCAAGCTTTTTGTAGTTTGTAACTTCATTGCTTAAAGTTGCTTGGTGTTTAATGTGTGGGGATATATATTGAAAATAGTTTAAACTTTTCTAGGTTGCTCTTCTTGTTGAAGCTTACCACAATTTTGAAGTCGGCAGAGCTTTTTTGGAACCAGGATAATTTTTGAAAGGTGCCAATATGCTTACGATCTTTTCTAACTTGTACTTTTGTGTATTGGTTCTTAGCATAAACTCATGTCATCCAGTTAAGTAGTTACAAATTAATTATTTCATTAATACTAATTTCTTGATATAACTATTGGTATGGTAAATGACTATCAAATAATTTCATACTATAACAAAAGATTATTTACACCACAACTATCCATTCTGTTCTAAAGTTCCTTTGAATGATCTTACAATTTGAATGATTTCCAAAATTCTATTTCTCAAAATATATATCTTCCATACATTTTTATGCTTCTTCAAAACATATGTTAAATACCTTTAGTCCTACTATTTATTGAGTTGTGCTATTCTTGAACAATCTTTTACTATGTTATAATGTAATCTTCAGAGCATCTACCAAGTCAGGGTTGAATATTTTGAAACCAGTTATTGTAATCAAACAATCCACATATATTGAAATAATATATCACCAACACTGTAAAAACAACATAAAGAAAAACAACCATAGGCACATAGAAAGTTAGACCAATGAAAGTAGATTTGCATTGTCAACATAATGAAATTTTTTTATTAGCCTAATTCTTGATAAAATATTTTTGCCTTATACATCCTTTTTTTGTTTAAGGAATAAATGTCTACTTTGTAATTTTAATTTGAGCAAAAGACTACCTAAAATTTTCATTAAAGATTGTTCTATTTCTTTTTCAAATGTAGGAAGTATTTTCTTCAAAAAGGGAATTGAAATCATTCTGTTTTATAATTTGTACCAGCATTCCTAAAACACTAAACCTATACCTTTCCCCCTGAAGATTTTTGGGGTTGCAAAAGATTAGACATGGTGTTTAGGAACCACTCAAAGCTTTATATACCAGTAAAACTTCTTTTATTGCTAGTTTTTCTTTGGATTATAGTCTAGAGATGCTTATATTCAGACGTTTACCTGGTATTTAAGGAGTTTACATTTTTTTTTACAAAGTATATTTTTTGGCCCTTTCTGCTGTAGAAGGTGAATCACTGTCAGCCTGTAGCAAAGCTATTGGTTATTATTACATAGTATTCGATAAAACTGTAAAAGAAAATAGGGCTTTGTTAGTACAATGGGATATTATAAACCAAAACATTCATATGTTTTAATTCTTATAAGACTAAAAATTTAATGTACATCACATTTGAGTAGCATCATATATGAATTGTCAGCACACCTTTGGGTACACTGACAGCTCAATTATTTTTAACACTACAAAGTGTTGTGTTCAGAAAAAACTGTTGTAAGATAGTTTTAGTTTCTCTTCTGTTCTTATTATTTTCTTAGGTCTCCTTATGTTACCTTTCTTGGGGGAATTCTCTTTTCTAATTTATGTACGAACCTTTCTCTTTGTTTTATCTTATTCTAATAATGCTAATTCTGTTTCATTTCTTTTTTTCAGGTGCTTCATCTAAAGTGTTATTGACAGTTTTTAATCCTAGGTTTGGATAATCTTACTAATCATTTTTCACATTTGCAGCTTTTTAGGGAGTTTTTAAGGCTTTTTAGGTTACAATATTGTGAGAAAGAAGACACTTTATTTTAGTCATCAGGGAATTAGACAGCAATTCAATGGTATCACAAGAACGAAAGAAGAAACTTAGGGAGAAGGAAAGGTATGACAGTCGAGCTAAACAGGTTTCTGGCAAAAAGAAGGAGTACTATGAGAAAAACAAGGACGTTCTCAAATTGAGTTCCAAAATCAGATTTAAGCAGGATGAGAAAGCAACAGCTCTGAATAAATGTTGAATTTTAAAACGATATAATACTGATGAGGAGTATCGTCGAAATTGCATCAATTCATCATCAGAACGTGTAAAGGATAGATACAAAAATGATGAGACCTATCGCTTGAGGTCTATCAAGTCTGCATCAATGAAGAGAAACATCAAATACAGAGATAATGAAGAGTATCGTCAGAATTGTGTCAAGTCAGCATCAGAACGTGTAAAGGATAGATACAAAAATGATGAGACCTATCCTTGAGGTCTATCAAGTCTGCATCAATGAAGAGAAACATCAAATACAGAGATAATGAAGAGTATCGTCAGAATTATGTCAAGTCAGCATTAGAACGTGTAAAGGATAGATACAAAAATGATGAGACCTATCGCTTGAGGTCTATCAAGTCTGCATCAATGAAGAGAAACATCAAATACAGAGATAATGAAGAGTATCGTCAGAATTATGTCAAGTCAACATCAGAACGTGTAAAGGATAGATACAAAAATGATGAGACTTATTGCCTGAGGGCTATCAAGTCTGCATCCATCAGGAGAAACATCAAATATAGAGAAAATGAAGAGTTTCGTCGAAATTACATCAATTCAGTCTCTTTGGAAACAAAGAACCAAATACAGGAATGATCAAATGTATCAAAGAAATCACATTGATAAGGTTACAGCTTACAATATGTTGAAAAGATACTGAGGAATTGATTTTTCACTCAAGGAACAGAGGAGAAAAAGATCAAACAAAGTCATCAAATTCTATAAGAATTTTTACAGAAGCCGGAGGCTGACGAAAAAACACGAGGAAACATCCTCATATCCCTCAACTCTGCATGAACTCGCAATGAGATGTACACAAAAAAAAAAAAGGAAAATTTATCCTTCAAAAAAGGTAAAGAAAAGTCAGGGCCAAGCACAAACCAGTGCCAAGTCTTTGAATATGTCCTGCTTCATAAGCCAGTCAAACCACAATTCGGTTGTGGCTAATAACAGGCAATCCAGATTCTATGTGAGAAATTATAGACAAAGGTGGGCATACAAGTCCAGTACTGTAGCAAAAATGAACTCGGATTTAGAAAATTTGAATACCATCTTTGATATGTACAGAAAAAATAAGAGAAAGTATTCAATCATTGAACTTAAGCTACTGCTAGAAAAAGCTAACGCAGTCATTAACATATCATCAAATTCACAAGCAAAGCTACATGCAAGCATTCACAAGCAGTGCTCAAAATTTTTGGAGCATCTACCAAAATCAAAACATGCATTATTTCAAAAATGTTCAGAAACTAAATACATTTTTCTTTAACTACAAGTAATGAGCGACGTTAAAACTTGAAACGAACATAAATTATTCCATATATGGAAGGGGTCGCCCACCCGTAAATATATTGCTCTTTACGCTAAAGTTTCTATTGTTTTAAGCAGTAGGCTTTTGACAAAGAGTCAAACCTTAGCTTAAAGAGCGGGACTTTGAAGGGGGACAGCCACTTTCATATACGGAATATTGATCAGAAATAATGAATTTGAAATAATTAACAAGAGGAGTTGCCCCCTTCTCAGTATATCATTATTTAAGCTAATGTTTGACTTTTTGTTCCAATTATTTAAGAATGAATTTTGGCACGCAAGGACCTTTTAATTAGGATAAGAAGCTTTTTAAAAATTTACAACACTTTAGCATAAATTGCGAGGTACCAAGGTGGGGTCAACCCACTCATATACGTAATAACAGCCAAAAGCAAATTCCGAGAGAAATTTCCGTTTCGGTTATAAAAAACCTATACTGGGTCCAGGAGGAAAAGAATGGTCAGTGGGAGGGAGTATTTTTCCGTTGAGCTGCGAGCCGGATTTTACAGAATTAAAACATACATCAGAAATTACATGATTCTTTTTCAATTTGTAAAGCAGAAAGCAAAAAGGGTAATAAATTTAAAAGACACATAATTCATATAATAAAAGCAGAAAATTATACCTTCATCAACATCGCAATCTTTTCACTAATGTTTCAATTTTATCCCGTTTCATTGATAACGACTCCCAAAACACAAGGGTCGCTTAGTTAAAACATTACAAAGTTTGCAAAAATGAACTCGGATTTAGAAAATTTGAATACCATCTTTGATATGTACAGAAAAAATAAGAGAAAGTTTTCAATCATTGAACTTAAGCTACTGCTAGAAAAAGCTAACGCAGTCATTAACATATCATCAAATTCACTAGCAAAGCTACATGCAAGCATTCACAAGCAGTGCTCAAAATTTTTGGAGCATCTACCAAAATCAGATTATGTCCCTGATGTTGCAGAATTCACCCTTGCAATGGGAAATGTCAGGGAACATTTTGTGTATAATGAAGCTTATCACCTCGAATCAGTGTATAAAATCTTTGATGTCAACCATTGTTTGAGATGTGGTCACACTGGTGACCTTTACACTGCAATTCCAATTGACGAGGAAGGAAGAGCAGTATTTTTTGATTATGGTAATAATCATGCTGTAGAAGTTGGTAATAGATGCTTGTGTGTAACGACAACACAAAACGAGCAAGATAATGAAACTGGGCAAAGCTTTCCTAATTTTGTGTCTCCTTGTCTCAAAGGGTTAGTTGAAGGATCAGAATCACAGTCTTCTACCAAGTTTGATGATGAAGAATGGGATACTAACATACAAAGTAAAATTCTAATTGATATCTGCCAAAGATATATTGCAAAGGATTTGAATAAAAATACTGATGAGAGTAGGACCACCGAAAAAAATTCTGCTGTCAAAAGTCGTTTGGCAGACAAAAATCACCCATTTAAATGGAAATGTCACCAAGATCTCTGCAAATTTGAGCCGATTGACATTCAAATGTGTCATATCCTCTTTTGCACAATTTCCGAAATGAACAAAGAAGATTCGTTAACGGATTCCCTTGTTAAATTGTATTTGGATAAATTCAATTATTGTACAAACCAGTCAATTCACCCTGACAAAATAGGACATTCAATTTATTGTCACCCACGCAATGGATGTTAAAGCTTTCTTCGTGCTCTACGAGCATTGGCGCCACATATTCCTGTTCTAGCAAACTTTGTTAGAATCTTGTACAAGGCAATAGAAAGATGCAGACTCATTAGAGATGTGAAAACAATTAGGTACAAAGGTAGTATTGCACAATTAAGATCCATAGTAGAAGCTGCAATTTCAAAACTGAGGATGAAAAACTTTACAATGTTTCTGGAGCCTATGCGTCCTCGGGTATCTACAGAAGAATCGGAAATTATGAATATCTTTGGGAAAAATACTATGAAAGTAGCTGAAATAAGAGACGAATACCCATCAGTTCCTTGTGATTGTTGCGAACAGTTAAAACTGCCAAATGAGGTAAAAGTTCTTGGCTCTTTTTCGAAGCGAAAGGGCTTTGATTATATGACCCAAATTCTTCAAGAAGAGACTGATAAGTATGTACCTAGAGAAGAGAGAGATGATCTCCAAATGTCAATTGACTTGATGGACTACTTATTGGAAACATTCAAACTCTGTGAGTATTGTGCAGGAAAAATGCTTTCAAATAAAGAAAATGTACGTTATGTACCTTAACGTCCAAGCAACTCCAGATTGTATCAAGAATTTGAATAAATTTGAACTGGCAATGATAAGATTTGTCATGCCATGTCTAACTGTTGTTATACTTGGACGAGTCATGGGATCAAAGAGACCTGCAAACGAATTGACAGAGGCTCTTAAAGGAAGAATTTTATATCTACCTGTAGATGTTCAAGCAAATGCGGATGTACAACCAGAGAAGTTGCTCAACATTGACAGCTTTGTGATACTTGTCAACGGTCAACCAACCTATAATAAAAATGTTTGGACAGCACTTATTGATTTAAGGAAAATACACAAAGCACTAATTTGGTTGAAAGAAAACAATATGGTGTACAGGAACATCAAAGCGTACACACTAGAGGAGTTGCAAGAGATTCTTGAGAGTCGTTTATTAGAAAAAGAAAAGGGACAAGAGCAAACTTATGAAATACCAGAGGGAGCAATATTAGAAAAACTTACAAATGATGCCAAATCACACTTAGTAGAGCATTTCTCTATACAACCACTAGACTCGTCAGTACCGAAAGACTTTATAGATGACTTCAAGAACAATAAAAACATTGAAAATGACCAATTTCAATTGAAAAGATTACATGGTTTAGGGGAGGATCTCTTTCAAGAGGAATTGGACATCAAAGCATTTCCAAATCTCTTCCCTGATGGCAAAAACCATATGCGGGACATGGCCCGTCAGTTTTCGATGCGAAATGCAGACTACATCAAAGGGCGTCTTCTTAGTAGACACCCACAGTTCTGTTTAGATAAAAACTATCTATTTCACATCTTTCAACATCAAGAGTTGTCTTACTTTTGTAACAGTGTTGCACATATGATTAGGACTGTCAGGCCTAATCAAAGTACAAAAGATTTTCTGGATCAAGTTCGACACAGAGACGGTGAAATGGAAACGTCAATTTTTTCAGTCCAGTCAAAAGTGAGAGGATCTCGACAATATTTTCATGCTTGGCGGGAAAACGTCAAGGGCCACCAACGTTATTTATTACAGCCTCTTGTGCAGAATAGTATTCTCCAGAATTCATAAAACATTTATGTGACATCATCAGTCATGTGGTTGGTGTCGATAAAATGACACCAGCTGAATTAACAGCAATGGACCCTGTGTCTGTGGCTATACATTTCCACAAAAAATGGAGGGCCATATTCAACAACCTTATCTGTGCAAAGTTGAATCCTGTCTTTGGTAAAATCAAGGATTACTTTTGGCGAATTGAATACCATAC
This sequence comes from Artemia franciscana, assembly GCF_032884065.1. Taxonomy (NCBI): domain Eukaryota; kingdom Metazoa; phylum Arthropoda; class Branchiopoda; order Anostraca; family Artemiidae; genus Artemia; species Artemia franciscana. The sequence continues at coordinate 52,035,485 of NC_088865.1, forward strand.
GAGAGGTGCTCCACATGTGCATTGCATTCTCTGGGTAGAAGATGCACCAGTCATTGGAAAATCATCACTTGATGAAGTTACAAGGTACATTGATAGCATTATCACATGTCAATTTCCTGGTAAACTATTGAGTCCAACCCTGCACAAACTCGTTGTCGATCACCAGATGCACCGCTGCAACAAATACTGCCAACGGAAATTCAAAAGAAATTCAGGCAAATGGATTAGTTATAGCAGATTTGGCTTTCCTCGCCCTTCTAAAACACAAACTGAAGTCCATGGTGTGATTGATTGTTTGGCTCATGGGACAAACCGCCAAAAACCAAGAAAGAGGATCTATGACATTGCTCGTACAGATAAGGAGAGGTACATCAATGATTACAATCCCTCATTGTTATTGGCCAATTTGTCAAATGTAGATGTTCAATATATTGGCCATATCGGCTGCAAGTTGCCATACTATATAACAGACTACATGATGAAAGGTGAGAAGTCAGAAATTGATGAGATGTGGGAAGAAGTGAATAATGCGTACAAAGGTCTGGGCCCACGAGCAATGTCTTTTCTATTAAACTCAGTTAAAACGCGTCAAGTTGGAGCAGTAGAGGCGGCAGATAGGCTTCTTGGCACAAAATTGCACAGTTTCTCAAGAAAATTCAGATTTGTGGATTTATCCAAGGTGACAGAACTAAAAAGGACACTTAAGGCTGTGATTAAGTGAACTTGAAAACATCGAGCTTCAGAATTGAAGTAAGGTTAGCCTTCTGTCTTTTAATTCTCTAGAGACCGTTGGTTGTCAAAACTTCAAGTAGTACCAATTATCAAGTCTTGTCAAAGGTTTTGATTGACAGCTTCCTTTGGTGAGATGTTTCAGCCGAGAAATAGTAGTATATTTGGCTGGGTAAAAGTAAGATTTTATTATTTAAAGTAAAATAAAAATTTTAAGATTTAAATTTTTTTTTAATTTAAAATTTTTTTTAATTTTTTGCTTAAAATCTAAGTAAAAATAAATTTTATTAGTTAAAGATATACGCAACTTACAAATTAGCTTGCGTAAAGAAACTTCTGTATTCTCATATTTTTATTGTATATACGAGGGGTTTCACCCCCTCGTCAGTACCTCACTCTTCACGCTAAAGCTTAAAATTTGTCAAAATTTCTTAAGAATGACCCCTGAATAACAAAAGCCGTAGAATAAATAGTTGGAATTTCTAAAAATACTTTAACGTAAAGAGCGAGGTATTAGGAGGTGAGCCCCTCATATGCGTAATAATTTCTGTTCCTTTTAACAGAAATTATTATGGAATATTTACAGGAATTAATATTTACAAGAAAATAATAACAGGAATATTCTGTTCCTTTCAGTTGAAAAACTTTGCCATATTTATTTTTTCATTGTTTTTTTTTTTAATAATGCTAGAAAATCCTGCGCTCCCTTCATGGAAATTTTCTTCCCCCATGACAAATTCCTCCGTGAAAAATTCCCCCAACATATCCCACTCTTCTCAACCCCTGCCCCAAACCAAATGAAAACGCCCCAGAAAACGTCTGTACACTTCCCAATAACCATTACTATATGTAAGCACTGGTCAGTGTTAGTAACTTGTAGCCCCTCCCATGGGGACTGTGGGGGAGTAGGTCATCTCAGAATTTAAATCCGGTGACTTTTGGAAAATAATTAGCGTGCGACGGGGGCCTAGGCACCCTCCGATTTTCTTGGTCACTTGAAAAGGGCACTAGAACTTTTCATTTCCGTTAGAATGAACCCTATCGCAACATTCTAGGACCACTGGGTCGATACGATCACCCCTGAAAAAAAAACAAATAAACACGCATCCGTGATCTGCCTTCTGACAAAAAATAAAAAATTCCACATTTTTAAACAGTTCGTAGTAACGAACTGTAGTAAGGAGCGACTAGGCTCAATAGTAACCAAAACTCTAAAAAAATGGAATTTTCATACCGATAGTTATATCAAAAGAATGGCATTTTAATGCTGATTTAAATATATAAGTTTCATCAAGAATAGTCTTACCCATCAAAAATTACGAGCCTGAAAATATTTGCCTCATTTTAGAAAATAGGGGAAAACACCCCTTAAAAGTCATACGATCTAAACGAAAATCACACCATCAGATTCAGCGTATCAGAGAACCTTGTCGTAGAAGTTTCAAGCCCCAATCTATAAAAATGTGGAATTTCGCATTTTGTGCCAGAAGACAAATCACAGATGCGTGTTTATTTGTTTTTTTTTCCAGGGGTGATGGGAAATTAGAGGGCACCTAGGCCCCCTCCCACGGTCATTCTTACCCAAAGTTACCGGATCAAAATTCTGAGATAGCCATTTTATTCACCATAGTCGAAAAACCCAATAACTATGTATTTGGGGACGACCTACTCCCCCGCAGTCCCCGTTGGAGGGGCTGCAAGTTACAATCTTTGACCTGTGTGTACATATAGTAATGGTTACTAAGAAGTGTACAGACGTTTTCAGGGGGATTTTTTTGGTTTGGGGGATTTTTTTACATATAGTAATGGTTATTGGGAAGTGTACAGGTGTTTTCAGGAGAATTTCTTGGTCGGGGAGAGGGGTCGAAAAGAGGGGGATTTACTGGGGGAACTTTCCATCGAGGACTTGGTCATGGGGGAAGAAAATTTCCATGAAGGGAGCGCAGGATTTACTAACATTATTAAAAAAAACATTGAAAAAATATATATGAAAAAGTTTTTTTTCAGCTGGAAGTAAAGAGCAGCATCAAAACTTAAAACGAACAGAAATTATTACCCATATGAGGGGCTCACCTCCTCCTAATACCTCGCTCTTTACGCTAAAGTATTTTTAGTAATGTCAACTATTTATTCTACGGCTTTTGTGATTCAGGGGTCATTCTTAATTAATTGGGCCAAAATTTAAGATTTAGTGTAAAGAGAGAGGTGCTGACGACGGGGTGAACCCTCTCATATGTGTAATAAAAATATGAGAATAAAAAATTCTTCACGTAAGCTAGTTTATAAGTTACGGATATCTTTTACTTATAAAACCATTCGTAATAAATTAAATTTCTAGTTGCCTTTTTTTATTAACCAAAAAATTGGAGGGCAACTAGGCTTACTCCCCCGCTCTTTTTTCCCAAAATCATTCGATCAAAATTACGAGTAAGCCATTCAGCAAAAAAAAAAAAAATCAAATTTTGTTTCAATTATTACTCTGCGGAGAGCCAAAATCAAAACATGCATTTATTGAAAAACATTCAGAAATTAAATAAAAAAACAAGTTTTTTCAACTGAAAGTAAGGAGCGACATTAAAACTTAAAACGGACACAAATTACTTCGTATATAAAAGGGGCTGCTTCCTCATCAACGCCCCGCTCTTTACGCTAAAGTTTTTTACTGTTTTAAAAAGAAGAGTTGGGAGAAAGAGTCAAACTTTAGCGTAAAGAGCGGGGCGTTGATGAAGAAGCAGCCCCTTTTATATACGAAGTAATTTCTGTTCGCTTTAAGTTTGAATGTCGCTCCTTACTTTCAGTTGAAAAAACTTGTTTTTTTATTTAATATATTTAAAATCAGCATTAAAATGCGATTCTTTTGATGTAGCTATTGGTACCAAAATTCCATTTTTTAGAGTTTCGGTTACTATTGAGCCGGGTCGCTCTTTACTACAGTTCGTTACTACGAACTGTTTGATAAAGTTGGAGGACAAGCAATATAAACAAAGGTATTTTATTTCAAATGACAATACAATTAAGTATGTAACTACAAAGAAGGATAGAATGTAAGGAAAATGAATTTTCCTGTTACCGGTATTAGACGATTAATCTTATAAGTACGGCTCTTGTATTGGAACCCCCTGTGGAACTTTGGGATCAAAGCATCAATGAAGAATCCTTTCAGCTTGGGAAAAATCTTTTCGGTCCAAAAGCCTGGATTGCGGTCTATCTTTCAATGTAGAAGTCTTTCTGGGTAAAAATCATGAAAAAGCAAGTATATAGATGAGCACATTCAAGCTGACTGATTGTACTTGGTAAAAGTAGTCGTGGCCTCGTTTGGGGTTGACCAGTCCATTCTTTCCAACTTCCATGCAATAATCCGCCTTAGACTCTTTTCGGTTCTTTATCCACTAGCCTATCCCTAAATTTCTCGCAGTTTCGCAGTTCCATACCTCGCTTTGATTTAATTTTCCCCATGATTTCGGCTTTGTGTGCATAACTTTCCTGAAGGCTCCTGACTATTTCTCATTTCTATGTTTCTTCATTGCATTGAAATAATCTATGAAAATTTCACACTATTAACAAGCAGCTGATTATTCCAGCTTGTCATTCTCGTCTCTAGGGGTTATTATCGGCGATCTGAAACGATTCTTTATGGCAACCGACGTGTAAAAATTTCAGGTAGCTGAAAATATTCTAGGGGACTGTTAGAAAACAGGAAAATACATCAAAAAATGGTTCCAATCATCTTATAGGTTATTGTCTTCTGCACATGATAGTACCAATTTTGTTCCAAAAGCAATATCCTTCATAGAGTACACTTGTGAAAAATACCTAGACATTTTCTAAGATTTCTAAGCAATTATAGGAAATAGAACAAAATCCTTTCAAACATTTTGTAGCATCTTCAAGAAGCTATGGCCTGATATTAAAAGCGGCATCTTCCGCCAATGAATACTTGAGTACTTTTTAAATATAAATTTTCAATTTAACATGGGATTTTCGAGTTCCATCAGTTCACTTAATCACCCCCTTAAACCATTCAAGGAATTGGAAGTAATTGCAAGTAAGGATCCCCTAAGTTCGGATCTGTATGTTGCCCACTGGGTAGCTGATGTTTATCCAAATAGGCCAGAGCATATGGAACACATGAGTCTATATGAGCTGCTGTCTTGGCATGAACGTGAACGACGGGGCAATGATGAAAAAATGTTACTGAAAACAGGTTCATTTTTTTAAGACGACACACTCAAAAACCATATATCATACAGCACAAAAAGGCCAATCCTTTGGAATCCGACGAGAAGAAAGAACAGTACTACGGTATGCTGTTGAAATTGTTCAAGCCATGGAGAAATGAACGCAATATTCTGGTTAATGACTTCAACAACGTTGAAACATATTGAATTGAAAGTGAAAAATATCCAGCCATGGTAGCCTATCATGAGAAACTGGTAAATAAAACCACATGCGATGCCGAATTTGAGACAAGAGTACGCCAGCGAGCCACGGAAATTCAGGTTACTGAAATGAATGACTTAACTGATGGGCAACATGAGATTGATGATCCAAATAACGCTATACAAGGAGAGATTATTGATAGAGCAGCTGATGCTATGGAAGATTTAGTCAATGCGAATAGACAGCTACTAGAGTCTATCACAAGTGAAGAGTTGTCAAATGACTTCAATTCCCTTAATTTAGATCAGAAGAGAATTGTAGACAGAATTATAGGCAACCTAAAAAATGGCAGCAATGATAAGCCTATCAGACTGATAGTGTCTGGCTTTGGGGGAACTGGGAAGTCACGAGTAATTAGTGTACTTAGAAGGTTCATTTGTCAGGAGTTCGTGAGGGAGGAATGTCCAGTTGTTGTTATGGCCCCAACTGGACTTGCTGCTCATAGTATAAAGGGTATTACCATTCATCGATGCTTAAGCCTGCCAGTTGACCAGCAGACAACTGCAAAGTATTCATCTTTATCCACCGAACAATTGCTGACATTAAGAAAAACCCTTGGACGAACTCGACTTTTCATTTTAGATGAAATAAGTATGGTCTCGTCTCTTATGCTGATGTATATTCATTTGCGCTTGACGGAAATTAAATCTACTAATTTCCCAATGGGAAATGCCAACTTTGTTCTCTTTGAAGATTTTCTTCAATCGAGGCCTGTGTCGGCAAATCCACCGTTTATTCCTCTTACTCGTCTAGAAATCCGAAATAGACTTGGATCCATGGGATCCTTTAATCTATGGCATGAATTTGAGTATGATGAGCTGACAATCAACATGAGGCAAAAAAATGACAAGCCATACGCAGATACACTTGCTAACATAAGGCTTGGAAAATGTGAAGAACAGCATCTCCAGTGTCTTTCTACACGGAAATTTGGATGCATGTCGCGAGCCACCTCAGAAGAAATTACCAAATTATATTGTAATTTGTGTAAGGAAAGGAAAGTGCCGGTTATTTTGATGCCCACAAACGACGACTGTAGGGTAATAAACAATACACTGCTAAAGGAAACGAGCTCGAAGCACGTTACACTGACTGCCATTGATTGTCTTTCTTCGGTGGTCAGAAATAAAAGAATTGAAGAAGAAGCAGCAAAAAGTGTTGCAAGCTTTGCAGATGACTGTAAACGAACTGCTGGTGCATTAACAACATTGGTACTATCAATTGGTGCACGAGTAATGCTTCAAAGAAACATTACAGTGGATAAAGGCTTAGTAAACGGATCCATGGGCTACGTCAAAGAGTTTAAAAGTATACCATCTGGTGAAATAGTTAGTGTTTTGGTACAATTTGATGGTCAAGATCAGTTGACAAGCATAGGCCGTACTACAGTTCGATTTGAAGCGCTCAAAGAGGTCTATTATACTAGAAAACAGTTTCCATTGCAACTAGCATTTGCAATTACTATTCACAAGTCTCAAGGCCTCAGCTTGGAATGTGCTATTGTCGATGAAGGAAGTCGTTGCTTTGGACCGGGGATGATTTATGTTGCATTATCCAGAGTTACCACTAGCGCAGGGCTGCATCTTGTGGAACTTGATCCAATTAAAATTATTGCTGACATGGAAGCAATCTCAGAGTATAATCGTCTTAGGAGTAGTTATATACCTGACCTTCCATTATTGAGAATCATCCAAACACCCACAACTAATTTGAATGAGGACGTTGTGGAAATACGTAGCTTAGGAGATGTTTATCCGAAAAGGAAGAAAAATGTCGAACATGCAATCATTGGAAAAGGGGAAAAAAGAAAGCAAGCAATAGAAGATTCGTTTTCAAATAAGACGAAAAGCCGAAAAACAATGTCTATAACAACTGAAGTAAGATCAAACGCTATGATATTGCCAACGAAAGGTGATAGCGTTATCCTAGGTATTGAAGGCAACAAGAAACGATCCAGCCGAAAGCAGCCCTACCAAAGGGGTATTGGTGCAGGAAGAAAAGGTTTCTAAAACAGAGATGGTGTTTCATGCTATGCAAACTCTGCAGTTCAGTGCGTTTTCAGCTTACACAGAATACTTTTTGATATTCTGCAAAATTCACAAGGCAACGTTGCAACTGAAATTTTACGGCTAGTAGTGTCGTCCCTTGACAAGATAGAGTCAACAGTCCAGCTAAGATCATTGCTGCCAACTGTGTATGGATTTGCTGAGGACAAACAGCAGTCACTCTGCGAATTTTGGGAAGTTTTGTTTAGAAGTATGGATGAAGAAAACTCGGAAACAAGCACAACAACTGCCCTCAGTCCTCTTAGTAGACTATTTCAGTTCAAGAATCATACATTTTTGGCTTGTCACCGCTGTAGCTGGAGCCAAATAGATGATAATATGACAAATGGAAAAGTGTGCTATTTTCCAGTTCCAGGAGTTCTGAATCCCGATGCACCCGCTCATGAAGAGGTTGTTGAGACATCGGACATTCAATTTCGTGAAGTGTTAAGTCCATATCCTGTTGGAAAATTTTGCCCAAATGAACATCAACTAACAACACACACAGTTTTTACTGAAATGCCGCAGTTTCTTGCGATCAACTTGGACAGGAGTGCAATGGCACATAAAATTACGAGAAGAATAATTGGTTTTGAGCAAGATCACATTTTGTTGGAAAGCACAATGAGTGAGGTCATATCAGACGTTAGCTAAAATGATATCGTCGTATCTTTGGAGCGATATAGAGCTATTGCCATTGTTTGTTCATACAGGTATTAATTTCAACTCTGGTCACTATTACGTTTACAGGCGAACGTTGGAAGGCACATGGTGTCTCTGCGATGATTCAAATGTGAAATTGATGGGAAAGCAAGCAATGGACTGCTCAGGTATAACTTTTGCTGTTCTTCAAAGATGTAGCTAATATTTTTTTGTCTATGTTTTAATCTAAATTATACATAAATGAGATATAACATAAGGGATCAAATTTTAAAATAATTTTAACTTGTTTTTTTTCAAGTTTGGAATTAAAGTACACTTGAGTGATAGCTTTTGCACTAAATACTAACATCTCAGAAATATTCACCTGCTTCTAGTCTCTCTCTAAATACTTCATAGAAAATTATAATTTTTTATTTTTAAATCAGTCGGGAATTGATATTGATTTTTAAGACGATGTGGTAGTATAAACTAAAGACTGAAGTAACATTTGTATATGAATGAACTTTACATTGGTTTAAAATGAAAATGATGGTTGGTTAGATAAACTAGAAGCTGGAATCATAGCTTATAGTGAACCAAAGGTACACCAGCATACCAGGAAAACTTGACGTGGAAGCCTTGTACCTGGGCACCACGAATAAGACTGCTGGCTGGATACATACACTTGAAGCTAAAATCTTAGCTGATGGTGAACCAAAGGCACGCCAGCACACCTGAAAAACTTGGTGTGGTAGCTCTGTGCCTTGGGCACCACATTATGGATTTGACCCGGATTAGCCTGGATAACAAATCCATACATTTTTCTCCCCCCGGTGCATCTTAATTCATTCCGTTTCGAATTTTAATTTGGAAATTGTAATGAAATTAGGATCACCATCAGCGACGCCTTCTCGTTGGCGGGGGAGGGGCAACAGAACGGAGTTGAACATATTATCCAATAGTCACAAGCAGGTGCGCGCATGTTCTCCAGTGTTTTCACGTGGAATTAAGTTTTGTTTAATTAATAGATAAATTTTGAATTCGCTACACAAATATCGAACATAATGGAGAAAATATGGACATTCACATTGAAATTGAGAATTTTCATATTCAGAGTGAACGGACGCGTCAACATGCGAAACTTGGTTCTCTAACACGTTTCTAATTTGTTAGTCTTTTCAATTTTTTTTTTTTAGAGGCCTAACCCAATAATTTTAAATAAAATAATGATTTTTTAAATGGAGAAGTTGTAAAGCATTGAATAGCTGTGAAAAATGTTCACAACAAAATGTTGTGAAAACAACATTTACTCCTTTATATTATTTGGGGATGTTACGAATTAATCAACGAAAGTGTTTAACTCCATTCTGGCAAAGTTCGCTGAATTAAACTGATTTCTTAGTTGTTTATAAACTTACCTCTACTTCTAGGGTGCAACTTTGATTTGGCTAACACAGGATGACTGCAATTCACTTAATAATGGCCAACTGAGGTCAACTGTTGAGATATCCGGGGCCCGAGATTACTCAAACATAATTTGGAAATCATATTTTTAAATATAGCCTTATTGCCATTCTCATCTGTGCACGCTTAATTATACATATTGTTTGTTTTGTTTTTGGTTTTTTAGCTGAAAATGTATTTAAGGAAACAACCAATGCGTTACTGTAGAATAGTTAATATTATTGTTTTACGCTAATTTTTTTAACTTTTCAACTTTGTGCATATAGTTGAAACTATTTTCAACGCTTTCTGTACTATAAGAATGTTTCTTTTGATTTTAACTTTGATAATGGTACTTTAAACTTTTTCCTGTACTTTTAATTAATTTCATAAAATTAACTTTAAAGGAACTTTATGCTTCAGTAGTTACTCCCAACGAATTGGACTTTAAAACTAACGTTGAAATTTTTTTTTTTTAACGTTGAAAAAAGCTCATATGGAACCGTCGTCCCCACCAACGAAACTTTGTTGTCTGACACGTTCCTAGTGATTTAGTCTTTTCAAATGTCTTTATAAAAGGGCTAAGTCAATAATTCTAAAGGAATTTATAATTTTTTCCCTGGGGACATTGTAAAGCATTGAATATAATTATATATTGATTTAAACCATATTTACTCCTTTACATTTTTCTGGACTGCTACGAATTCATAACCGAAAGTGTTTAACTCCATTCTAGCACAGTTCGCTGAATCAAACTAATTTCTAGTTCTTTTATAAACAGACCTCTATTTCCAGGGTGCAACTTAGAAGTCGCTACCACAGGAATTGACTTAATAATGGCCAACTGAGCTCACATGTTGAGATATCCAGGGCCCAAGAGGGCTGAAACACAATTTGCAAGTCATATTTTTAAATGGTGCATTATTGCCATTCTCTTTAGCGTACTTTAGAATATAAATGATGCTTGTTCTGTTTTGTTTTTTTTAGCTTAAAAAAAATAAAACAATTTCATTGAAATGTATCTTATGGAACAACCAATGCGTTACTGTGAATAGCTCATATTATTGTTTTAGACTTCATTTTTTTTAATTTCAAACGTCCTGAATATAGTTGAAACTACTTTCAACGCTTTCTGTATACTATAGAAATTTTTATTAATTTCGACTCAATAGTAGTACTTTAAATTAAATTACATTTAAACAACCTTTATGCTTCTGTAGTTGTTGCTGAAGAGTTGGGAGAAAAGACAAACTTCAGCAATAAGACAGAGGTTTTTACGAGGGAACCCTCATGTACATAATAGAAACTTTAAGTATTATGCAGGGAGATTTCACATTGAGAGGGTTTTTTGGGGAGGAGAACTTCCCAGAGGTAAATTTACACGAGTGGACGAGTGGTGTTGCCTTAATATCTATATATATATATATATATATATATATATATATATATATATATATATATATATATATATGTATGCATACATGTCTCGAATAATTGTTAAGTTTTAATTATTCAATTAATTATCATTTATATCAAGCTCATATCACAAACTATTTTTAAATGAACACTACCAATTTTTATTTTCTGATAATATTAGCATCTATTTTCTGTTACCCGATTCTTATTGGAAATTCTACACGAAAGTTTCTGCGCTCTTAGGTAACCGTGTCCGAGTTATTAAATATTACAACTATTTAATTGTTCCTTGTTCCAACTTCTTTTATACACTTCGTGAATAGTTTGTCTGGCTTTAAATGTAATAATTTGTCGGACAAATGTATTATGTTGTTACGATCTCCAATTTATTCATACTTAACGTCTACCTAGAAAGAATAAGTAATATTCTATCGTAATGAAACGCTCAAAAATTAAGTAATAATCTTTTACCTATAAGTCAGATCAAAATATAATATATATATACAATTTTTTTTTCATTTATAAAATAATATCAAAATGTTTTCGCAGAAATCTTTTTGTCTTCTCTAGATTATTGTATGTATTTGCAGACAGAAACAATTTCTCCTTTATTTTAAAATTTTCATCGGTGTTTTGCTGGAGCAGCTCCGGATGTTTCAGCAGGTTAATCATCTAGAAAAGGAACATATATTGAGTCTCACTAGCTCAAAGTCGATACAAATCTCAATATACATTTATAGATAGTCTCGTTAGTTAAACGAGCAATATTGAATTTACACTCAGTGTCTTGACATATGTCTAATATATAACAGCATTAATTAACTATAAAACCTTAGTAATTATATGTTTGGCACAATAAGACCAACCGACCCAGGGGGAACCTTTGTATTTAGGTAATTTACCTGCTCTTCATATTTGCGTATCCAAAGATTTTTATAACATATAATTTTGAGATTTGTTGAACACATTTTTCCAAAACTTGTACTTTATATTGGATTTAATTTGTGATTATCTAATACGATTTAAAAATAAATTACATACAAAATACATTTCCCTGCTATTTTATAAAATAGTCTGTAACAGTAATCAACAATCAATTCTAGTACTTCCACAGTATATCTCTATTTGTTTGTCATATCATTTTTTACTATATCATGGATGTCAAAATTGGAAAAACTCATTTTTATTACGGGATTCATTCATTCACCTGTATGTTCAGTACTAATGAGTTTCACTAAATTAACACAAGTTAACAAGCCGCAATAAATTCCATAATGTCAGCATTGTTAGTGGGGGAATAACAATTAACTGTTCATTCTCAAAACAAACTGTATGAACAATTTTTAAAAATTTCATCAGTAAATAATTAACATTTTAATACTTTACACATTTCACTAAATTAACACAAGTTAACAAGCCGTAAAAAATTCCATAATGTCAGAATTGTTAGTGGGGGAATAACAATTAACTGTTCATTCTCAAAACAAACTGTATGAACAATTTTTTAAAACTTAATCAGTAAATAATTAACTTTTTAATACTTAATTTCGGTAAATTCATTGTTTACAAAAATCTTCCTCTATATAATTGCCAAATGAAATAAAATAGTGGGGAACTAAAAAAAAAAAAAAAAAAAAAAAAATACAGGAAAGTACAAAAGTTATAAATTAAATGGCAATGTTAACAAAGATTTATCTCATTTTTTTAATTATTAATTATTAGCAAATTTAAATTACATACAACAAATCTAAATTAAATAATCAAACAAACATAAATAACATACATATGTAAGGTGAAATGTGTACCACTATTAGATTTGAATAGCACAATAGTCACAGACAAAAATTATTAAAGCAGCAATACACCTAGACATTGGTTTTGATAAATTTAGTATTTTTTTTTTAAACTAGAAAATTTAGGTATAAAATATTATAATATGAATACAGCGTGTGTAATTTCTTAATTTACTTATAATATTATTCAATCAAAATTAACAAATCTCATTCACTTTTACGAATAAATAATTCTGTAACTTTGGAATTAATTGTTTTATTCAGGGCTCCTAAGGAGAAACAATAAATAGCTATTGACATACCTATTGCAGTTTAGAAATTTTGAAGTATTGGATAAATCAAATTAGAACAATTATTTTCCGTTAGATAATTTATCCACACATCTATATTATATCCGTTTCATTCCTTTCGCTGGATTTTCCAATAACTGGCATTAAATATTTTTCGCTATATATTTATAAGTCGCAAGAGACTTCTTCAGTAAAAATATGTTAATAATTGGCAATTATTCCTCCTCAGAATGTTTTTAAGTCATGTTGATTTTCAGTACTGGCTGACTGCGTTGGCTTTGCAACTTGATGCCTTTAACGAGTTCGAGCTCGAGATGCCGTTTTATGTCTGATTTCAAAGACAAACCTCCAACACAGGATCAAGCTTATTTGAATTAATTTTCTTTTAAAACATCAATTAAACACTTTTTAATAATCATTACTATAGAAATGTCCATTGAGAATTAACTTTAAATTTATCAAATAAAATTAATCATGAATGCACTCACCCATTCTGCCTTGTGCGCCCTCTGCCGAATCATCGACCTGATGTTTAATTTCTTTAAAACTTTCCTCCGATACTCAGCAAAACCTCTCCGGAGCCACTCCTCTTCATTCAATTTCAATGCTGTAAAATGAATTAAGTTGTTATTTATGTACTAAATGAATGATCTTTTTTTAATTATTAAGAAAATACAAATAGATAAGAGAAGTCATCTAAAAATTTAAATAGGAATTAGCATTTTCATTACACTGAAAATCAGTTTAGGGAGGTCTAAAAGCAAATAAAATTTAACTATTCTGTCCTGTATCATTAGCGTCCATCCCATCTCTAAACTGAGGGGAGTATTGGCAACCTCAGCTGAATACTGAGTGATTTTATGTCACTTTTTTTATCAAATAGAAGAGAGTATTATTATGGATCTTTTAGAGACATAATCTGTTTTAGAACTCGTTCATTGCTAAAGTATACATATCATTAAATTATTAGACTTCAATTAAAATGTTTTTTATTTTATTATTTGTTTTTGTAAATTGTTCCAAAACTTTCGATTTATTACACTTATAGATTGTAAAAAAATGCAAACAATATATTTATTTCCTGACCATTATTTGTAAATCAACAGGTATTTTATTTTATGTTTAAAATTTTATATTAAAATATATAATTTTTTTAATTCTTTATCGGAACTTCTATTTTATTACCATGAATACATTTAATATAATTAGAAGGGGTCATACAAGAAGAAAATCGATGACAATAGAAAGAGTCGCTTCCGGGATCAAGAGAACTATTAGAGACATAGCTAAACTAGCACAAATTACTACCCCCCAGATTTGTGGTAATACATTTTTAAAGTCATATGTTGTTCTATAAACAAGTGAGTGTGCATTATAAAAGCATTTTGGTCGTAATGATACCTTATAACAATACAATAAGAAATAAACATTTTTTTCCCAAAATGTCATCAAATAAATGAGGAATTTATTTAAATGTTAACTTTATTTCAGTAGTAAACACACTCACTTATTTAGAGGCAACTATTTCAAATAAAAATAATTTAGATACAAATGTAAAGAAGAAGAATGTGCTTGTAATTAGGATAAGCAAATGATCTATGTACTTACATTCTTCGCTGTCATTAATTGAGCTGCACACATTGTGTGCAGAACGAACAGCGTCCTCTTTCTGGAGGAACATCCTCCAGCTTTCGCTGTCTTGCTTCATCTGGGCATAAATTTTGGTCATTTTCAAATGCCCCTCTAATACCTCTTTATTATTTTTTTTTGGAGATAAATTTTCACAGCTCCAACCTAAAAATAAAAACTACAAATAAGTTTATTCATATATATATATATATATATATATATATATATATATATATATATATATATATATATATATATATATATATATATATATATATATATATATACATTTGAAAAGAAAGGTTGGATACAATAATTTTTACTGGATATCAATATTAAATCTCGATAACTTTCATAATTATATAACAACCATTAAATTTTTATTTTAATATCAATTTAAAAAATCAGAATTGAGAATAACAAGTTTTAACATGTTTATATGAAACCATAAACATACATTTAGATAATATAGTTTCAAGAATTTACTGTTACATTTGTACGCGTTTAACAATACAAAATTCTATTACATAAATAACATTAGATACTGTATTTGATCACTTGCAAAAAATAATTGGAAACATAGTCAAAATTCGAATTGAAATATAAGTATTACGACATCACTTTTTTAAAATGCAAACAAATTTATTTACTACACATAAAATTTATGTTAAAAAAAAATTTTTTGGAAAGAATAAATCATTCTTGACTATATTTAAAGGAATAATAATTATTTGCATTAACAAACCCTTGAATGGCAACAATTGTCTAAAAGAGGAAATCAACATCTATAATTCGGCCTGTCCGAGAACGTTAATAAATCCCGGTCTTGTCCCACATTTGCTTCTAAACTCAAGCAATGAATTATTGTTGTTGCGGATCATTGAAAAACATAAATTCAATAACATATAACAATGGTTATTTCTACAATGAGGGGACAACCCATATTTGTATTCATTGCCGAGATTCTATTCCAAAACCTTTTTAGCGTCTATATTCATTATTATGATACATAATTTTTGAGGGTATTTATATTATACAGCGCCGACATACCATTCTTCATCCAATTAGAACCTGTTTCTCTCATGCTCAATCCTAATTGAATATATTAAATTGAACGATTTTTCCTTTCACACTTTATAAACAAACTTGGGAAATAGACTGGGTCTGAATCATTAATGTACTACGTAAAATTAATGTGCATATTAACAATAATGAATTGTTCTGTAACTTCACACAGTCCGAATACCGTACCCCTCCCCCCATTCTAATTTGCAAATATCTAGCCAAAATTATATATCTCCAATTAAGTCTGTTACTTTTCTTTGTCTGATTTTTCGCTTACTAATAGAAACTAATTCATAGAAATAAATTTATATAAAGAAAGAAAATATAACCCTTCGAAACTTGTCACAGGAATTTATTTTAATAATTGTCGTACATTCGTTTATTAATATTATTTTATCTGCATTTTAACTTCGTTAAAAACTATGCAAAGTCAAATAAATATAAATACTAATAATTAAAAATATTTACATTTTAATCATATGTCAATTTATTGAAATAACTTCATTAGATAGATTGCTTAATTTTCTTTATTTTTCTACAGTCAATTATATCTTTTACTACACTCTATAATTTTTTCAGATATGACTACTTAGGCACCAATTGCCATAAAAAAAATAAAACCTATTTATTGCAAACTGTGTTTTTATATGTTTTTCACTATTTTGATTTAATTTATCAAATTTTGTACTAACTTAATAAAATTTGCCTCAGACTACTGACAATTTATTTCAGTCGATACTTACTCTAATTTTCATAGTGACATCGTTCTTTGCCAATGCCTCTAGTTCATTCATTACTTCATTTGCATCGTCCATTTTTACAAATTTCATTACTTTTTCGTATAGGTGATGACAAAATTCCATTTTGTTCATCTAGAATATATAATTAGCATAGATTAAAAAGTAAGCTTTGTAAATTCACAAGATTTATAATTAAAAATACTGTAACCAGAATTGATGAATATTAATTCATATCATATATTAAAATAAAAACACTCGGATAATTATATTATGAACTAATATGATTGAACAAGTATAAATATTAACGGAAAGATATTTAATACTAATTAGAGCACTGAGTGTGTTATTTCAGGTACAGTTAACATAGCTCCTAATGGGTACCGTGATGAATAATTAACGGGGAGGGGCAGAAGCTGTCTGATTATTTACTACCAACCACAGTTTTGACTCTCAGCCACTCTTTTCTTTCTCATCGTCCATAGTCTACTTATAATATTCAATGCAATCAATTTTTTACATACTAACATCACATTCTGTCCATTTTTGGAATTTGACAATCTTAAACATTAACAAACAATACGATAAGTTACAGCGACCTTATATTATTAGAGAGGGATATTGGATATGTAGCGCCAAAGCTTCTTGCGTTTTCAAATACACAATACAATTGCCCGATTAATAACCTATTTAAGTCATTTCCATATCATGTTTCATTTTTATTAAAACTAAAATTGAATCGCTAAATAAATCTCTAGTTTCTTTTTTTTAAGTGATAATGTTTGGCTGAAATACTGAAACAATACGAAGGTAATATGTTAACAGACCTATTCAACATGTTTACAATATCATCTTGAAAACAAATAGTTTATTCATTCCCAAATCTATTGCAAAATTATTTTAAGTGAAGCAAATGTTTTCTAGAATAAAAAGATTGGCCCATTTGAAACATTATACAAAATTATTGGAAATTATCGATTACATATTTTCAAATTATAAATTTCAATTCTATAATGAAAAGAGAAAAGACCAGTACAACAGCACACACACACACAAAAAAATAATAATAAAAAAAAATCAAAGGAGAAAAAGAAGACTATTTTCCTACATTAGTGATTAATATAGATCAGGACTTGAATGAGGCCTTAACCCTACTCATCCATACAATCACACAGGTCAAACAGCATAGCCATATACAATCCACCATAAAGAATAATCCACGGACAGGCAGTCTTGTCGTCAGTAAGTGGTAGTCGTAATTTACCAAACATAAAAAAGAGAAGATACAAATAATTCAGAGGCAACAACCAAACACAAGGGCTCATTAGGAGAATATACACTTGCCTATAGGGTTTCGGCACTTTATATCAAATTAGATATGAAATTCAACCACTTAATAAATCTATATTATTTTTTGGGTTGTTATAATGTTTGAGTGAGTAACTTAATCATTATGAAGGTGATATGCTACCAAATCAGAATATTATAATTAAAATTAGAACTTGCTAATTAATGATTCATCCTTTTGCAAGTCAATAATAAAATAATTTGGTGAAACGCATTTTATTACAAGAAAAAATAACTACAGATTTGGCATATTGCGTAGGAACATTTTTTTTTTAAATTATATCAATTGGATAGTTCAAAACTAAAATTTGAACTTTCTAAGATAACGCAACACTTAATTCAACATTTTCTTTTGAAAACTAATTAATTTCTTTTCCAATTTCCTACTGCTTGAAGGAGGAATGTTTTCGTAGGGATTAATAATATGTATTAATAATTACGCTAATTCATATCATTATTGAATTAAATTTTTCTGAATATGTATTTAACTTTTTAAATAGTAATATAATTCTTTTCAAAATTAAATTCTAAACATTCGGAACTACAACATTTTTAGAACAACATTTTAATGTTTGCCTTTTTCTCTTCCAATTGCCCAAAACTATTGGCTTGGGACAAGCCAAAATTTCCTCATCAACTATACTTCTTTGGCCAGATGGTAGTATATCGTCCATTACTAATAGGTTCATATCGTCGCTGGAAGTATCCTATAAATCATAATAAACTGATTTGCTATTTTAAGGTTACGACAATTGTTCTAGAAAATGCTTAATCATGCCTTTTGTCCTATAGGAATTCTTCTAAGGGGGAAAGGGTCTCCAGTTATTTTTTTTGAGTTAATAAATTTCAATTTTATAAAATTATTCTCAATTAGAATGTGATACCCATTCTTGTAGCTCGCAAAATCATGGGATACTATAGGTTTTGGATTTGGGAGTTACTATACTCGTATTATTAAATTAAAGAATTATACTTTTCCGACATAATATTAACCATTCTACAAATAGAACCATTAAATGTTAAATAAACTGGGTCAAAGTCCCGACCCCATTCCAAAAAGTGACGTTATTAAACAATTTTTACTTAATCAAACAGTTCGTGGTAACGAACTGTAGCTGTCGGATTTTGCATGCAGTCCAGCTATACCTTTCACACAACTCCCCTAAAGTGTAATATATAACTTATTTTTTATTTTCTTTGTATTCGCGCATTGCGTCTTTCTTCCAAATTTACCTGTTAATTGATTCAACCGTGATGAAACAAAGATTAAACATTATTTACGTGTCTCAAAATTTATTGACAATATATAAAATGATCAACATATATATTATATTATTTGTTTTTAAACATAATTCAATAATACATATGATTTTTAGGACAAAATAAAACATTGAACGACCAATCGTATGATTTGAGGCCAAGAATAAACCAACGTATTATTACATTTTACTTGGGGTATCTTAAATAAATAGAAAATATAAACACTGCTAAATCAGTTCATAACCTGAATCCATTTGATATAAGTATATTAGGTGTTAAATATCATTTCCTATTCATTAAAGACAAATTTATCTTATTTTATTTAGGGAGGAGAACGGGTTTGTCCAGTTAGATAATGTACAACTGTAATATTATGAAGAAAATTTCTAGATATTTACGTATGAGACCAAAAGCAACCCAGAATTCGAATCTGCGAAGAACAGGTTTCTCTCTCTATACTAGGTACAGTTCAATTGTCTGAGGGACATGAACTATGAGGTAGGTATATTTATATTAAATAGTTAATGCGTAAAGTTAGTATTTTGATTATTTTTTTTGGTAGTTTCCATTACTTCTTACAACAATTTATATTTCCATCATATTTCATTATATTTCTTTGTGATTTACCTTTACTCACTTTTACAATGTGTTTGGTGCAATGCGTATCAGCCGCTAAATACATTGAAAATACATTACTATTAAATTTACGATAGCCATTTTTCTTTTAATTTTCCCCCGAAAAGCACTATCTAAAACTATCAGCGTCTATTCTTGAAATGAGTTGGATATGGCTGAGGGCGAAGATTTTTTCTTTCATTCAATTGAGAATTGCTCAATTTCTGCATTACATTTACATACAAGTTTCTACCTCTTTCGCTTTCTGTTACTATGCCTTTCAAAATTAATTTATATTTTCATCATATTTTTATATATATTTTCCCCATTATTATTTCTTCACTTCTTGAATGTGTTTCGTGTAATAAGTCTATGACACTCAATAAATTGAAAATACATTACCATTGAATTGAAGGTAGCCATTTTTTTTTTTACCCAAAGAGCAATATCTTTACTAAGTAACGTCTAGTCTTGAAATGAGTTGGATATGGCCGAGGGCAAAGATATTTCCTTTCGTTCATTCATTCAATTGAAAATTGTTCAATTTATGCACTACGATTACATATAACAAATTTCTACCTCAAACGCGTTCTGTTACTATGCATTGCAAAATTAATTCTGCAAATACTACGCACTTCATTTACGTGAAAGAATCTTAGAGAAGTATCCTGTGGGAAAATGAAATTTTCCTCGGAGTGGGAGATGGGTTTAACAACATTATTTAAAAAACGATCAATTGTTTCATAAAAATATAGTATTTTCTTAACTTTACTTAAGGAGTAACATTAAAACTTAATTCAAACATTTAATAATACGTATTAAAAGGGCTGCCTCTCATCAATAGCTCGCTTATACGCTATTTTTTTTTTTCTTATTTAAATATAGCCATTTTAGTATTGGAATAGGTCAATTAGTTATATTTAGGACTTGATAATCTTTCTTCAAAATGCAAAATCATACGTCAGGTCCTGCAGGAATTCGACTTAGGGATTGTGTTTACGTGGGGGGATCTTTCTATGGGGGAATTTTGTACGAGGGAAGAGAATTTCCTTAAAAGGGGGGAGGCGTGTTTTCTTGCAATATTTTTTTTTTTTTTAAGTGAGAAAAATTTTTTTTAGCTGAAAGTCATGGGCAGTATTGAAACTTAGATGAATATAAAAGATTACGTATAAAAGGGGCTTTGTCTCCTCCAAACTACCTTGCTGTTTGCGCTAAAGTATTTTTTTGTGGTTTAGACTAGTTTTTCTGCGTCCTTTGTGATTCAAGGATCATTCTTAAACATTTGGTACAAAATTCAAGCTTTAGTGTAAAGAGAGGAATATTTACGAAGGGGGCTAACCGCGTCATATACGTAAATACACATATAGAAGTTTGTTACATAAGTTAATTCGTAATTTACGTATAATTATTACTAACAATTAATAATTAATTGTTCAGGAATTAATTATTGTGGAGAGACAAAATAAAACATGCATTAATTCAAAAACGTTCAGAAATTTAATAAAAAAAAAATTAAACGGAAAATAAGGAGCGACATTAAAACTTAAAGTGAACAAAATTATTCCGTAAATGAAAGAGGTTGTCCCCTGCGCAACTCCTCACTCTTTACACTACAGTTTTTTTTTGGATTTAAAAAGTACAGCTGAAAAATAATAACATGCATTGCTTCGAAAACGTTCAGAAATTAAATAAAAAAAACAGTTTTTTAAAATGCAAGTAAGGAGCGACAGTAAAACTTAAAACGAACAGAAATTACTTCGTATATGAAAGTGGCTGCTTCCTCGTCAACGCCCCGCTCTTTACGCTAAAGTTTGAATCTTTCTCTCAATTCTTCTTTTTAAAACAGTAAAAAATTTTAGCGTAAAGAGCGGGGCGTTGATGAGGTAGCAGCCTCTTTCATATACGAAGTAATTTCTGTTCGTTTTAAGTTTTACTGTCGCTCCTTACTTGCATTTTAAAAAACTTGTTTTTTTTATTTAATGAAATATACGGAGTGATTTCTGTTCGTTCATGTTTTAATGTCGCTCCTTACTTTCAGTAAAAAAAATTGTTTATTTAAATTTTATGTTTAGAGAAGATGATGAGAAGAACAAAAATTCCTTATACTAGACTTATTTATGCCTTGTATATTACCTTGTCAAACAGTTTCTGGTGAAGAACTATAGTAAAGAACGACCCAGCTCAATAGTAGCCAAATCTCTCAAAAACAGAATTTTGATACCAATGTCTAAATCAAAAGAATTTTATTTTAATGCTGATTTTAAATATATAAGTTTCATCATGTTTAGTCTTACCCATCAAAAGTTACGAGCCTGAGAAAATTTCCCTAATTTTAGAAAATAGGGGGAAACATCCCCTAAAAGCCATAGAATTTTAACAAAAATCACATCAACAGATTCAGGGCATCAGAGAACTCTACTTCAGAAGTTTCCAGCTCCTATCCACCAAAATATGGAATTTTAATTCAAAAAATGTGGGAAAATGTGTCATATATGTAATAAAAATATACGAATACAGAGGTTGGTTACTTGAGCTAACTCGTAAGTTACGCATACCTTTTGCTAATGAAAACCTATGTAAAAAAAATTTTTAGTTGCCTTTTTAACTAAACAAAACATTAGAGGGCAACTAGGCCTCCTCCCCCGCTACTTTTTCCTCAAAATCACTTAAGTAGATCATTCATTCAGGTCTCCAAATTTGAATATTTCGTGTCGGCTCTATCGGAAAATACTAATAATTATCCAAATCATTTATAACGATAGAAAAAAAAAAATCAAGAATAATTCCATAGACAGAGGTTGGAATTATTAAATAATAATTTCATTGGCATAGAGAGTTGGATTGAACTCAATTTAAGATAATTAACTGTTATCAAATACATTAAATATCACTTTATCTAAGTGCCATGACCTCTGTCCGCCTGATGTCAGATAAACCTAATGAGCCGGAACTGAAAAGTTCAAGAAGATTTGCTTCAACTGTTACATTGAAAAAAAAAAAAAAAAAAAAAAAAAAAAAAAAAAAAAAAAAAAAAAAAAAAACAAGAGCAATAAACTATGTGTAATGGGTTTACTGTGTTTAAATTTGGTTTGTTTTTATTGATGTCTTTTAGTTTTAATTCTGATGATGAACACTGTTCATCTCAAATTCGTTTCGTTTTAATTATTCATCTACGGACAGCTTAAATAAAAACAGACAGACAGACTAGACATATCACAGAGACCAGACAGACAGTCAAGTTCAAGAAAAAGAACATACTAGTGTAAGGGCTCAATTGACAATTATTGCAATTCTTAGCAGGAAAAGTGAAGAGGATAGGACTGTCCCTTTGCTTTTGTACATGGAAAGTTTTTTAGAGGTGAGGGCTAAGGTAAAGAAATTAATACATGCATCACAAAAATCAACGAATTGGCGGAGAAGTATGCAGAAAATGGAAGTGGATATTCACTTACTGGGATCCAGAGTCTCGACATTCATGTTGCGAAATTTGACGGAGATTTTCTCCTTTCTGTCAGCCAGAAGCAATCTCCAGTCCCGCAAGCTCTTCCTAGCAAAAGAGCAGTTTTACAGATGCAGTTTGACCAAGGATTGTAATGTTTCAAACGGTCAATCTTGGCAGTGAGATATCAAGTTTTAACAGACAATTCTAGTTGGTCTAATTTATTAGAGCTAAATAGGAATTGACTAGAAGGAATTCATGGAGAATCGGTATTTTTCTAACCATTACATTCGACTGCTTTTAGAGGAAATGGCCAATCAAAATCAACGATATCTCAAAATGAGAGCAGGAAAATGCCTCCAACTCAGTAAGAATATGTGTATTATATTATATTGAACTAGAGAAATCAATTTGAACAATTCGTGCCCCTTCCAATTTTAATGTAAAATTCTATGCCTATTTATTGCGCGAAGAGTTGGAGGATACCGTTTACGCTCATTTTCAGCTTATCGTAAATCTAAGCTAGGAAAAATTTGCACGACGTGATTCTATTGCCCATATTGCCCGTCACCATCAAATACTGAGAATAAATTAAAAAAACCATATCGAAACTTGCCCTCCTCACGGCTTATAAACAGTGTCTATGCCAAAGGACGAAAAAGAAGTAGTCGAATCTAAAGATTTCTATAATAAAGTGCTCTTTCAATATAGGATTTTCGCAGATTTTGAGTCAATAAACAAAAAAGTTGATGAACCAATTCGAAAAGAAATTCAAAAACACATGAGGTTCCACTACCAAGACTGACCAACGGGAAGTGGAAAATCCCCGTCAAATTTTGCAACATGAATGTCGAGACTCTGGATCCCAGTAAGTGAATATGTGCTTCAGCCTTTATCGGTTGTATATCGCATGAATTGCCGGTTGAGCCCCTACGCTATTAAGTTTTTCTTCTTGAATTTGTCTGTCTGTATGTTTGTCTGTTTCCCTGGTCTGTCTTTTCTGTCTGTCTCTCTGTCAGTATTTCTGTATTTCTTGTCAATACGCATGGTCTGTATGACTAGTATGTCAGTCTGGTCTGTCGACCTGCCTGTCGGTCTACCTTTATCTCTTTCTTTCTTTCTTTCTCTCTCTCTGCCCCTTTCTCTCTGGCTTGTATGTCTGGTCTCTAACTCTTGTCTGTATGTCTGTTCTGTCAGTCTCTCTGTCTGTATGGTCTGCCTGGTCTGACTAGTCTGTTCAGTCTATCTGTCTAGTCTGTCTGGTCTACCTGGTTGGTCTAGTCTGTTCAGTCTATCTGTCTGATCTATCCGTGTGGTCTTTATGGTTGGTCTATCTGTTTTTATGTCTGTCTGTCTGGTCTTTTCGTCTGTCTCTCTGGTCTTTTCTCTGTCTTGTCTGTCTGGTCTATCTTTCTGTCTGTATGTCTCCCTGTGTATCCGTCTGTCTGTCTTTCCGGTCTGTCTAGTCCTTCTGGTCTGTTTGTTCTGTCTGGTCTGTCTGTATGTCGGGTCTATATATTTGTCTTTCTATATGGTCTCTCTGTCTGTCTGTCTTAAATTAGGAATACTCGAATAAGAAATGAAAATTAAGAGTAATATGGAGGAAAAGGGGTAGAAAATGGAGGATTATTTATTTTAGGCTTAATTATGCCTCCTATTTATTCATGCCATATTTGAATCTAGGAAAAACCTAGAACTATTCTTAGAAGGTTTTTTTCTAGCATAGAAAGAATTAAAATTCATAAATTTACAAGCCTATTCTAAATTGCGTAATAACCAACAGGTTCGTACATACCTACCCCTGCGATATTGGAATGTTGTGTCACTAGGACCTGGGAGACCGTTCATTGCACAATGGGGTTGGGGAGAGAGTGGGATTTGAAAAGCTTTTCATCGCTGCATAAATTATTACGACCTATAATACTGCTGGCTTAACTCTGACTGATCTTGCAATGATACGATTGACCAATATTTGAATTTAAAATAACGAATACCCCGCAGCATAAAATAATGACATATGAAATCGGTGGAAAAAACACATATGTCCTGTTATTACCGACACAACTACTATCAATCACATGACATTATGACTAAATAACTATTAACCGCCAAATAATACAACTATGAGAGCCACAATATTAATCACCTGACACAGATGATCGGAAGCTACTAGCTGAAATTCCCCCGAATTGACCAGCATACCAATTTAAAATAACGGATAAATCGAAGTATTAAGTATGACAAGCGACGATGGTAAAAAAAAATATACCATTCTTCTACTATCATTATTCTACAATCAATCATCTGCAATTTGTGATTAAATAAGTTATTAAGTAGCTATGATCAAGATTGCGACAGCTGAAATGTCAATCACCTTACATAGGTGATGAAATACTGACTAAAAGTTGTCTTTAGGAGAGAAGAAGATAAGCAGAGAACCCATTCACACTGAAACAGCTCTCTTGCGCTATTTTTATATATTTGATTCGAAATTCTTCTTTTCAAGAAAAAATATCCAGGGTAATATAATTTTGTTAAGCAATGGATAGTACCGAAAAGGAATATGAGCATCAAACTACCAATATAAGAGTTTATTCACCTAATATAAGTTTATTACCTATAAGTTTATATTATATAGTTTATTACCTATTATAAGTTTACCTATTATAAGTTTATTACCCATTATAAGTTTATTGCCAAATAAGAGTTTATTACCTAATATAAGAGTTTTTTTCAGATGAGTATTATGCTTGGTCTTTGTTGATAATATTTTTGATGATGTCCGAAAATAAATGGTACTTTTAGAAGGTGGCAAACATCGTTGTTTTCCAATGGGACTTAAAATTGAAAGTGTTCTATTATTCTTAAGAATATTAACGAAATTAGGAACTACTGAGAGACGAGGGGGAAGGTAAATCCCCCCGAGAGGTTTGAACCTGGAAAATTCCCCTGGTATAAAACTCCCCCTTCAAGCAAAATTGAGCACATTTAAATTATTTTAGTTATATTCTATAATATAGGCAGATTGTTTGGTAGGGAATAGCCTAGAGTATTTGTTTTGAATTCGCATATATATATATACATATATATATATATATATATATATATATATATATATATATATATGTATATATATATATATAATTCGTCCGTACTTTGAAAGAACAAATAACAATACCATTGTAAGATACAAGCTAAAGGAGTTAATATTAAAATATTAAATTAGTGATGTATGCAGAATAATTAACCAAGAATTAATGTCCATAGACAAAACAGGACAAAACTAAGGAGTAAGAGTCGCCACTTCATTTGGTCTTCATTTGGGGCTGACCAGAGGCCTCACTATCCAAAATGCTGGGAAAGGTGAGGATTTTTAAGAAGGGCTGGATGTTTTATCGAATATTTTGGTGACATTAATATTAAAATAACTTCATTTTTTGTTCATTGCAAACTTGGATTGATCTTTTTCTTTGATTAAATAAAAAAAAAGTATTTTTAGATGAAAGTAAGGAGCAACAATAAAACTGAAAACGAACAGAAATTAATTCGTATATGGAAAAGGCTGCTTCCTCATCACCGCCCTGCTGTCTGATTTTAAGTTTGACACTTTCTCTCAAATCTTCTTTTTAAAACAGTAAAAAACCTTAGCGTAAAGAACGGGGAAGCGAAAAAGCCTAGTTGCCCTCCTGTTTTTGGTTACTTAAAAAAGTAACGAGAACTTTTATGTTTTTACAAATGTTTTTATTCGTAAAAAATACAAATTAGATAACAAATACAAATACTTACATTACATTAATAATTAGATAGCAAATACAAATACTTAGAAATTAGCTTACGTAACAAACTTTTGTATTCTCGTGTTTTTATTACATATATGAGGGGGTTCACCCCCTCGTCAGTACCTTGCTCTTTACACTAAAGCTTAAATTGTGTCCCAATTCATTAAGAATTACCTCTGAATAAGCCGTAGAACTATTAGTTGAAATTACTTAAAATTCTTTTGCATGAAGAGCGAGATATTAGGAGGGGGTTAGCTCCTCATATGAGTAATAATTTTTGTTCGCTTTAAGTTTTGATGCAGCTCCTTACTTCCAGTTGAAAATGTTTTTGATATTTATTTTTTCATTGTTTTTTCTCATATAATGTTGGAAAATCGTGTTCTCCCTTCATAGAAATTTCGTTCCCCCCCAAGACAGATTCCTCGACGAAAAGTTCCCCCAACATATGCCCCTCTTTTCAACCGTTCCCCATGCCAAAAATCCCCCTGAAAACGTCTGTACATTTTCCAATAACCTTTACTATATGTAAGCACTGGTGAAAGTTTGTAACTTGTAGCCCCTCCCACAGGGACTGTGGGAGAGTAGGTCGTCCCCTAAGACACAGCTATAAGGTTTTTCAACTACGCTGAATAAAATGGCTATCTCAGAATTTTAATCCGTGGGAGGGGGCCTAGGTGCCCTTCAAATTTTTCTGTCATTTAAAATGGGACTAGAACGATTCATTTCCGTAAGAGAGCCCTCTCACAGCATTCTGGGATAACTGGGTCATTCACCACTGGGAAAACAAATAAACACGAATCCGTGATCTACCTTCTCGCAAAAAAAAAAAAAAAAAAATACAAAATTCAAAATTTTTGGAGATAAGGAATTGAAACTTTTGAAGTAGGGTTCTCTGATATGCTGAATCTGATGGTGTGTTTTTCGATAAGCTTCTATGACTCCTAAGGGTTGTTTTCTCCTATTTTATAAAATGAGGCTAATTTTCCCAGGCTCGTAACTTTTGATGGGTAAAACCCCAACGTAATGAAACTTATATATTCAAAATCAGCCTTAAAATGCAATTCTTTTCATGTAGCTATTGCTATCAAAATTGTATTTTTAGAGTTTTGGTAACTGTTCAGCCGGGTCGCTCCTCACCACACTTCGTTATCACGAAGTGTTTGATTTTACGGCGTATGTCCATCAATACAATGCACCCTCCCCACAAAAAAGTCTGTAAAGTATAGAGTTTTTAACTACTGTCTTATCAACGAATTAGCAGATGAAATTGGAGGGGGCATGAATTTGTTCTGAATAGGGCAAAATCGTAGCTTGGTGTCATAAAATGGTAGAAAATGCTACCACCCAATGGAAAAATGTTTTTGGTTATCTTTAAAATGGCTCTAGAGTTGTTATTTTTCCACAAAATGTGTAATTCCACGTTTTTGCAGTAAAATTTTCTTACTCAGGACTGAGCATTGACTATCGCATTGGAGTGTGTGTAACATCACAGTATGGCCTCAGTATGGTTTTTAACTAATATACTGTATCCAATCGTATAACTTTCATTAAGATTACTTGCAATTTTTAGACGTTAGACTCATATGATGAAGATCAGGCCAATATTTGCAGGCTTCATTCGTTTGATCTATAACATTACCCTTTGATGTTTAGGAAAGCTAATCTATTTAATTTTTATTCTAAATTTATTTTCATCTCCTTCTTTCTTTGCACGAGGGAATGTTTCGCTTTTAATAATTCAATTGTATGTCTTCCCCTATCTGTTTTCATCATGTAAATGTGTTTCATCAAACAGATCGTGGCAACGAACTGTAATGAGGAACGACCCAGCTTAACATTAAAAAAAACTCTAAAAAACGGAATTTTCGTAACAATAATTACATCAAAAGAATTGGATTTCAATACTGATTTCAAATCGTAAAGTTTAGCCTTATCCTTCAAAAGTTATGAGCATGAGAAAATTTGCTATATTTTAAAAAATAGGGAGAACCAAACCTTAAAAGTAATAAAATCTTAACAAAAATTACACCATCAGATTCAGCGTATCAGACAATACTAGAGTAGAAGTTGCAAACTCCTATCTACAAAAATGTGGAATTATACTTTTTTTTTGCCACAAGGCAGATCACAGATGCGTGTTTATTTGTTTTTTCCCCCAGGGTGATCGTATCAACCCAGTGTTCCTAGAATGTCAGGGCACATTATAACAGAAATCAAAAGTTTAAGCTCCCTTTTTAAGTGACTAAAAATTGGAGGTTACCTAGACTCCCTCCCACACTTATTTTTTCCCCAAGACACCGGACCAAAATTCTCAAATAGCTGTTTTATTCAACATGGTAAAAAAAAATGTAATACTTATGTCCTTGGGGCTGACTTACTCCCCCAAAGTCCCCGTTGGAGGGACCACAAGTTACAAACGTTCACCAGTGATTACATATAGTAATGGTTATAGGGAAGTGTACAGACACTCTCAGAAGTACTTTCTGGTTGGGGAAAAGGGGCTGAGAGGAGGATGGTATGAGGGGATCATTCTTTGGAGGAATTTCTATGTGAGAAGAAAATTTTTATGAAGGGGGCGCAGGATATTTTAGCATTTTCTTAAAAACAATGATAAATGAATATTAAAAACTTTTTATTCAACTGAAAGTAAGGAGCAGCATTAAAGCTTAAAACGAACAGATATTATAACGCATGTGAGGGGTTCACCTCCTCCTAATACCTCGCTCTTTACGCTTGAGTAATTTTACTCTAGAAAGAAATTTTACGCTAGAGTAAAGTTTCTTGGTGTTTTAAAAGTAGAGGTGATAGAAAGTCAAACTTTAGCGTTAAGATTGGGGCGTTGAGCAGGAAACAGCCCCTTACATATATGGAGCAATTTCTGTTCATTTTAAGCTTTAGTATTCTCTCCTTACTTTCAGTTAAAAATCCCTGTTTTTCTTAATTTAATTTTACACTGAAGGCCTTTCAAGTAATCAATGTATGTTATACATTGCCATTATGTAAGAAAATATATAATTTTTTTTCTAAGAAGGGTAGTCATTTCTTTTTTTTGCTTATTTTTCTTCGATGATTGTCAGTTGGTTGAATACTCAAAGTGATTAAATTTTGATTCAACGTGATTGAACATGATTAAGTGATTGTCGGTTGTAACTATTCAACGCAATTGGCCCTTTTCAGCCCAAATTGTTGTTTTGCACCAACAAGCATCAGAAATTGCCAGTTTTCTGTAGTTTAACCTGTATAGTGATTGAAAGTAGATCCCTGAAAGTCTCAAATTAACGTCTCAAATCAAATACCCTGACCAAACCTTCTAGGACATTAGTTAGATTTAATCACCCGACAATCACCGAACAAGAAACAGCAAAAAAAAGAGCCATTACTATTGTTCTGTGAAAAAAAGCAAGAGAACACGAAGAAGAGAAAGAAGACGAACATAATGGCTTAACCCTGGCAAACGAAACCCGAAGGTCCATTACATGCATTGAGTAAGATTGTAGGATGTCGTCAAAGTAATTCATTCGTTTAAGTGCTTGGTCCCTTTCCCTGTAATTATGCAAATCTTTTATGCTACCATCGTTTGAACTCTAACTTTAAACGTAAATAATTCGTCTTTGAGAGTCTCTTTAAAACTCTCTCTTTAAGAAATTTCTCTTCAAGACTTTTGATTAATATTGCTCTTCATTTACATTTTTTTTTTACCAGAAACTCTTCCATTGCTTTTACTATTTTTCACTTCTAAATCTATTCGTTACGGAAGGTTAGAACATTCATAGGTTTGACAAATTTTTCAATTCAAGCATTGTATATAGTCTCTAGTGCAGTGGTTCCCAACCGGTGGTACGCGTACCCCAGGGGGTACGCGAAACCCTCGCAGGGGGTACGCGAAGGTCCCAAAATTAATTTAGTCTACATCTTTAAAACTTGTTTCTGACTCAGTTCCAACATTTCCCTCAAAATCAGATAAAACTCAAAATCATTTTCAAAACTTTCGCTTTCAGTAACCCGCTAATTTTTCTCCATAGCCGTAAGGTCTCGATTTAAACTTAGCGGGTTCAGTATCTTGTCATCTGTTGAAACACGAAGTTTGTGAATTATGGTTGCAAACAAAGATGGATAGATTCCTGATCAGGAATAACATGAAGCCGAATGATGGTACCCAAAACTCTGAACCTGCACCTAAGAAGAAGAAATATGACGAATCATCGGTCGAAGTGCGTCGATATTTGTCAGAATACGTAGGGCTCGGATTTAGTGTGACAAAGTCTGATCCAGTGAATGCACAGTGCGTTCTTTGTGGTCAAGTCTTGGCCAACAGTTCCATGAAACCTGCGCATATGAACCGGCATCTCAGTACTGTACACCCTTCTCATGTCGGTAAGCCCATAGAGTTTTTCAAGGGTAAACAAGAAGCATTCGCTAGTAACTGTTTGGAAATTGCAAAAGTGGCATCAGTTTCTTCAAAGGCTGTCCGGGCTTCGTATGCTGTTTCATATTTAGTTACGAAACAGAAAAAACCGCACACCATCGCCGAATGTTTGATATTACCAGCACTAGTGAAAGTCAGTGAAATAATGTTTGACACGAAAACTGCTACTGCCCTTCAGTCTATCCCTGTGTCGAACAATACCATTTCAAGAAGGATAGAAGACATTGCAAGCGATATTGTCATGCAGGTTATTGAGCAAATAAAGTTGATGAAGAGAAAATATTCTGTTTTGTCAAAACCTACAGTCAAGAACAACAGGAGAAGAACTATTCAAGGTGATTGACAAATTCTTCGCAGAAGGAGGCGTCTTGTGGGACTGGTGTCTATCAGTTTGCAGTAATGGAGCTGCCGCCCTAACAGGGAAGAATAATGGGCTCATGGCCTGGATAAGGAAGAAAAATCCAGAGGTGAAGTGGTTGCACTGCAACATTGTGGGACTGGTGTCTATCAGTTTGCAGTAATGGAGCTGCCGCCCTAACAGGGAAGAATAATGGGCTCATGGCCTGGATAAGGAAGAAAAATCCAAAGGTGAAGTGGTTGCACTGCAACATTCACTGGCAAGCACTTGCATCGAAAAGGATGAATTCACATCTGCACGAGACCCTCAACGAGGCTGTAAAAGTGATCAACTTCATCAAAGCCCGACCACTGAACTCAAGAATGTTCAAGCTGCTGTGCCAAGAGATGGGTTCAGAACATCAACATTTACTTCTGCACACAGAAGATCGCTGGTTGTCTCGTGGGAAGATTTTAAACAGACTTTTCGAGCTTCGACAAGAAGTTCATATGTTTCTTCTGGAGCAAAAATCTGCATTCAGTTCACTTTTTGAAAACCAGGACTTGGTCTGCAGGTTCAAAGAAACAGCGTTAGTGTCTTCCCGACCCTTGACAAGTTTGCGGACGATAGTGAAATTGATAACCTCAACACAATCTGTGATTGTATTCGGGAGTATCTGACAAAGTTGCGAGATGAACTTGTGTCATATTTCCCATCGATTATGAACCAAGATATAACGCAGGATTGGATCCAAAATCCATTTGTTGAAGACGTGACCTCAAGCTCCGGTCTTAGTGACAAGCTTACAGAGAATCTGATCGAACTTGCCAGTGATTGCGCCTTAGAACTGAAATTCCAAAATGTAACTGTTTCCCAGTTTTGGCTGGAGGTAAAAGGAGAATACAAGGAACTAAGTGAAATCGCCATGTCTGCTTTGTTACCATTCGGATCCACTTACCTTTGTGAAGTGTCATTTTCGGCAATGTCATTGATCAAAACCAAACACAGAAACAGACTGAGTGTACAAAATGACCTTATAATTGCCGTTAGTGACATCGAGCCAAGATTTGATAATATTTTAGCAAAAAAGCAGCCTCAAGTTTCTCATTGATTTTGTACGTACATTTAAGCACCGTCATATTGGACAGTAAATCTCGTGTTTTTGAAAATCTGATTTTAGTTAAGAAAAAAGTAAAACAACGATTCTCAAGAAAGGGGTACGCAA
Source organism: Artemia franciscana (assembly GCF_032884065.1). NCBI lineage: Eukaryota > Metazoa > Arthropoda > Branchiopoda > Anostraca > Artemiidae > Artemia > Artemia franciscana. The sequence goes on from NC_088865.1 coordinate 52,068,142, forward strand.
ACTTTTTGGGCCTTGACTAGGGGTACGCGGACCGGAAAAGGTTGGGAACCACTGCTCTAGTGGAACACAAGTGATAATTTTGATGACCGTTCAAAGGAGCTGCTCGACCATTAATATTTATGATTATGGGACACAAATTCTGTTTTTTAAGATGTCTGCAAGGCAAGATTGCACGCAGGAATTCTCCCTTTTTAAATAGCGAATAAACCGACGCATGAAATTATGAAATCTGGAACTGGAGGAAACAATCAATATTTCCCCATAGCTACTGTCTGACAGCACGACTTTGGCTCCATAGCACTTTCGCCGTTTGTTTTACCCGTTCAGTACTTTTGAGCCGAAATGATTGTTGTAAATTAACAACTCTCAGACATTGCCCGTTTTCTGCGGTGCCACCTGTATAGCTGCTCAAATTATGTCCCTGAAAGTTTAATAATATTCCAGGAAATTAGTTATATTCAATCATCCGACAATCACAAAATTTTGCAAAAATAGCAAAAAAGACTAGTCTCATCAGTTTTCTATTCTTCATTTCTAGTCGTCTCAGGAAAAAAAATATCTTCTATATTTTCCGAATAATACCTTGACCCTGGGAAAGAAATCCCGGTAATTTGTCACAAACATTGATTCCAATTGTAGGATTTCGTCAAATTAATTCATTTGTTTAAGTACTTGCTTCCTTTTCCTGCTATTACGAAAATCTTTTATGTTACCATACTTTGAACTATAACTTTAAGCGTAAATAATTTCTGTCTAAGAATTTGAGCCTCTCTTTAATGCTATCCTTTTAAGACTTTTGGTTAACATTAGCAATGTTTTCTCCATACTTTCATTAATTTTTTACCTGAACTTGTTCAATTGTATTTACTATTATTTAAGGTTAGATTTATTCGTTACAAATGCCTAGATAATTCATAGATTAGACAAATCTTATAATTTAAGCATTGCATTGAGTGTCCAGTGAAAAACATGTAGCAGTGGACCAAAACTATTGAAGTGCAGCTTTTTGATCACTTAAGATGATCAACAGTTTGTCGAAACAGTTTCGACAAACTGTTTCTTTGAACCTTTTTAAGCCAGAACTCCAATTTCTTGATGAAAGCACACATCTTCGAATTCAGGGAGAGTTCATCCGTCCGTTAACCTTGCATTGACAGATTCATGTCATTCATTTTGTCGAAAATATCCGCAAGATAGGCCAGCCTGCAGACCCAGTCCTGGTTTTCAAAAAGTGAACTGAATGCAGATTTTTGCTCCAGAAGAAACATATGAACTTCTTGTCGAAGCTCGAAAAGTCTGTTTAAAATCTTCCCACGAGACAACCAGCGATCTTCTGTATGCAGAAGTAAATGTTGATGTTCTGAACCCATCTCTTGGCACAGCAGCTTGAACATTCTTGAGTTCAGTGGTCGGGCTTTGATGAAGTTGATCACTTTTACAGCCTCGTTGAGGGTCTCGTGCAGATGTGCGTTCATCCTTTTCGATCCAAGTGCTTGCCAGTGAATGTTGCAGTGCAACCACTTCACCTCTGGATTTTTCTTCCTTATCCAGGCCATGAGCCCATTATTCTTCCCTGTTAGGGCGGCAGCTCCATTACTGCAAACTGATAGACACCAGTCGCACAAGACGCCTCCTTCTGCGAAAAATTTGTCAATCACCTTGAATAGTTCTTCTCCTGTTGTTCTTGACTGTAGGTTTTGACAAAACAGAATATTTTCTCTTCGTCAACTTTATTTGCTCAATAACCTGCATGACAATATCGCTTGCAATGTCTTCTATCCTTCTTGAAATGGTATTGTTCGACACAGGTATAGACTGAAGGGCAGTAGCAGTTTTCGTGTCAAACATTATTTCACTGACTTTCACTAGTGCTGGTAATATCAGACATTCGGCGATGGTGTGCGGTTTTTTCTGTTTCGCAACTAAATATGAAACAGCATACGAAGCCCGGAGAGCCTTTGCAGAAACTGATGCCACTTTTGCAATTTCCAAACAGTTACTAGAGAATGCTTCTTGTTTAACGCTTGAAAAACTCTATGGGCTTACCGACATGAGATGGGTGTACAGTACTGAGATGCCGGTTCATATGCGCAGGTTTCATTGAACTGTTGGCCAAGACTTGACCACAAAGAACGCACTGTGCATTCACTGGATCAGACTTTGTCGCACTAAATCCGAGCCCTAGGTATTCTGACAAATATCGACGCACTTTGACCGATGATTCGTCATATTTCTTCTTCTTAGGTGCAGGTTCAGAGTTTTGGGTACCATAATTCGGCTTCTTGTTATTCCTGATCAGGAATCTATCCATCTTTGTTTGCAACCACAATTCACGAACTTCGTGTTTCAACAGATGACAAGATACTGAACCCGCTAAGTTTAAATCGAGACCTTACGGCTATGGAGAAAAATTAGCGGGTTACTGAAAGCGAAAGTTTTGAAAATGAGTCTGAAATTACGTACAAACGGTTATGTTATCTGATTTTGAGGGAAATGTTGGAACTGAGTCAGAAACAAGTTTTAAGATGTAGACTAAATTAATTTTGGGACCTTCGCGTACCCCCTGGGGTACGCGTACCACCGGTTGGGAACCACTGACTTAAGGGGGCCACAGACCATATTTATTGGAGTGAAGCTTCTCGATCGCTTAAGGGAGCTGCAGACCATAATTATTAGAGTGAATATTTCCCGATCGCTTAAGGGAGCTGTAAACCATAATTATTGAAGAGCAGCTTTCCCATCACTTAAGGGGGCCGCAGACCATATTTATTGGAAAGAGGCTTCCCGATCGCTTAAGGGAGCTGCAGACCATAATTATTGGAGTGAAGCTTTCCGATTGCTTAAGGGTGCTACAGACCATAATTATTGGAGTGAAGCTTCCTTATCACTTAAAGCGGCCGCAGACCATATTTATTGGAGTAAAGCTTCCTGATCGCTTAAGTGAGCTGCAGACCATAATTATTGTAGTGGAGCTCCCCGATCGCTTAAGGGAGCTTTACAGCATAATTATTGAAGAGGAGCTTTCCAATCACTTAAGGGGGCCGCAGACCATATTTATTGGAGTGAAGCTTCCCGATCACTTGAAGGAGCTGCGGACCATAATTATTGGAGTGAAGCCTTCTGATCGCTTAAGGGTGCCGCAGACAATATTTATTGGAGTAAAGCTTCCCGATCGCTTAAGGGAGATGCAAACCATAATTATTGGAGTAAAGCTTCCCGATCGCTTAAGGGAGCTTTACACCATAATTATTGAAGAGCAGCTTTCCAATCACTTAAGGGTGCTTCATACCATAATTATTAGAGTGAATAATTAGAATTATTACCTAATTATTAGAGCTTTCCGATCGTTTAAGAGAGCTGCTGACCATAATTATTGGAGTGAAGCTTTTCCATCGCTTAAGGGTGCTGTAGACCATAATTATTGGAGTGAAGCTTTCTGATCGCTTAAGGGTGCCGCAGACAATATTAAAGTTTCCCGATCGTTTAAGGGAGATGCAGACCATAATTATTGAAGTGTAGCTTTCCGATCACTTAAAGGGGCCGCAGACCATATTTATTGGAGTAAAGCTTCCCGATCGCTTAAGGGAGCTGTAGACCATAATTATTGGAGTGAGGCTTCCCGATCACTTAAGGGTGCTTCAGATTATAATTATTAGAGTGAAGCTTTCCGATCGTTTAAGGGAGCTGCTGATCATAATTATTGGAGTGAAGCTTTTCCATCGCTTAAGGGTGCTGTAGACCATAATTATTGGAGTGAAGCTTTCTGATCGCTTAAGGGGGCTTCAGACCAGTTATTGGAGTGCAGCTTTCTGATCGCTTAAGGGGACTGCAGACCATAATTATTGGACTAGTGCTTTCTGATTGCTTAAGGGGCCTCCAGGGCAATAATTATTGAAGTGCAGCTTTCCGATCGCTTAAGGGGGCCACAGACCATAATTATTGGAGTGAAGCTTTCCGATCGCTTAAGGGGGCTGCAGACCAGTTATTGGATTGCAGCTTTACGATTGCTTAAGGGAAATGCAGACCATAATTCTTGGACTGCAGCTTTCTGATCGCTTAAGGGGCCTGCAGGACCATAATTATTTGGAGTAATGGGAAACAAATTCTATTTTTTTTAAGATGACCTTCTTATCAACAAGGCCAGATCGTGTACAGAAATTCTCTAAGGGTAAGGGGTAGTAAAATATCACTTAAAAGTTTTCAGGGTACTTTTCTGGCCCTCATTAGGGGCTGGTAAATAATAAACTTCAGGTTTTCATTTAGTTTTTGACTGAACAACTTTAATTTTTCAGTCATTTTAGCTGTTATGATGATTTCCTTTTTTTTCGTTACAACAAAGACTAACAAAAATCAGGTCTCAAAATAAAAATAATAATTTAAATCGCAAACGACGTTCTTGCTATTAGAAAGCATAAAGGGTGTTAGGTGAACCCATTTTTTTGTGGTAGTTTCTATTCGTGCTAAGTCTGACTTGCTATTCTTTTGAATTTTTTGTTTGTATTGTATCATTAGCTTATTGATAGTGAGTTTTGCTGGTTTCACTCTTGAATCATTATTTTACTTTCTTTTAAACTTATAATTTGTAGAAAACCTTTATTTAATTTATCAGGAGTGGTGCTCTAACATTACCTAAATTCAAGAGCCATAAGCCATTAGTAAGCTACATAATTATCGTTCCCATAGCCACCGCATCTAGAATAGGTGATTACGGGAACTTTGGAGGAGGCTCATTATATTGAAGATCATAAGTTCTAGTGACTTAAAAGGAGCCGCAGGTCAGCCATCCCCATTTTAAACACCTTTTAAACCCTAAATCCAAAGACACCTGATAAAAAACCTTCGGATAGTTTTTTTTTGTTCAAAATAACTGGAAGGTCAAAAAATTAAACCACTGGGGATGAAAAAACCCCAACAGTCAACAGAGAAAAAGTTTTAAATTATGTAATGTGCCGATTATTGGCATGTAGGATATATTAAGCTGAAGATCAGATACTGAGCGTATCCGAAAAAACTAAAGGTATTAAAGTGTGACTAAGAAAATCAAACAGTTCGTGGTAACGAACTGTAGTAAGGAGCGACCCAGCTCAATAGAATAAAGTCTTAAAAATAGAATTTTGATACCAATAGCTACATCAAATAATTGTATTTCAATGCTGTTTTAAACATATAGATTCCATATAAATTGCCTTATTTCAGAAAATAGGGGAAAACACCCCCTAAAAGTCACAAATTCCTTAGGGAAATCACACTATCAGATTCATCTGAAAATCACATTATCAGAGAATCCTATTGTAGAAGTTTCAAGTTCCTATCTACAAAAATGTAAAATTATGTATTTTTTTTCCAGAAGGCAGATCACGGATGCATGCTTGTATATTTGTCTGTTTGTTTTTTTTGCAGGGGTAATCGTATTGACCCAGTGGTCCTAGAATACTATGAGAAGGCTCATTCTAAGGGAAATGAAAAGTTTTAGGGCCCTTTTTAAGTGAGGAAAAAAATTGGAGGTTACCTAGGCTCCCTCCGACGGTAATTTCTTACCAAAAGTCCAAGGATCAAAATCCTGAGATAGCTATTTTACTCAGCGTAGTAAAAACCTTAAAACTATGTCTTTGATTACGAATTGCTCCCCCAGAGTCCCCGTGGGAGGGGCTAAAAGTTACAAACCTGTACCAGTGCTTACATATAGTAATGGTTATTACGAAGTTTAAAGACGTTTTCATGGGAAGTTTTTGGTTTGGAGAGGGGTTGAGAGGATGGGAATATGCTGGGCGAACTCTCCATCGAGGAATTTGTCATGGGGGAAGAAAATTTCCATGTAAGGAATGCAGGATTTTCTAGAATTATTTCAAAAAAATGAAAAAAATAAATATAAAAAGTATTTTTTTTCAAGTGAAAGTAAGAAGCAGCATTAAAACTGAAAACGAACAGAAAGTATTACGTATATGAGATGCTCCTGTCCTCCTAATACCTTGCTCTTTACCCTAAAGTATTTTTAGTAGTTTCAACTGTTTATTTTATGGCTTTCGTGATTCAGGTCATTATTAATGAATTGGGACAAAATTTAAGCCTTGGTGTAAAGAGCGAGGTACTGACGAATGAATGAGCCCCTCATATATGGAATAAAAATATGAGAATACAGAAGTTCGCTACGTAAGCCAATTTATAAGTTACGTATATCTTTTTCCAATAAAATGTTCGTTAAGAAGTAAAAGTTCTAGTTGCCTTCTTAAGTAACGAAAAAATTGGACAGCAGCTAGGCTTCCCTCCCCGCTCCCTTTTTTGTCAAAATTATTCAATCAAAACTATGAGAAAGCTATTTAGCCAAAGAAAATAATTGTGCAAATTTTGTTTTAATTATTCCTCTGTGGAGAGTACGAGTCAAAACTATGTAGATTCAAAAACGTTCAGAAAATAAATAAAAAAAAACATATTTTTTACTGAAAGTAAGGAGTGACATTAAAACTTCATATAAACAGAAATTACTTCGATTATGAAAGGGGCTGCTTCCTCATCAACGCCCGACTTTTGGACTAAAGTTTTTACTATTTCAAACAGTTCGTGGTAACGAACTATAGTATGGAGCGACCCGGTTCAATAGTAAACAGAACTCTAAAAAAAGAAATTTTGATGCTAAAAGATATAACAAGAGAATTGCAAGAGAAGTGGATTTTCATGCTGATTTTAAATATACGAGTCTCATCAAATTTAGTCTTTGTCGTCAAAAGTTACGAGCCTGAGAAAATTTGCCACATTTTAAAAATAGGAGGAACTACCCCCTAAAAGTCATAGAACCTTAACGAAAATGAAACCACCGCATTCAGCGTATCAGAGAACCTATATGCAAAAATTTCAAGCTCCTATCGACAAACATGTGGAATTTTGAATTTTTTGCCAGAAGACAGATCACGGGTGCATGTTTATTTGTTTTATGTTTTCTTTTTTCCCCAGGGGTCATTGTATCGACCAAGTGGTCCTAAAATGTGACAAGAGGGCTCATTCTAACAGAAATGAAAAGTTCTAGTGCCCTTTTTAAGTGACCAAAAATTGGAGGGCACCTAGGCCCCCTCCTACGCTCATTTTTCCCAAAGTCAATGGATCAAAATTTTGAGATAACTATTTTGTTCCGCATAGTCGAAAACCATAATAACTATGTCTCTGGGGATGAATTACTCCCCACAGTCCTTGGGGGAGGGGCTGCAAGTTACAAACTTTGACCAGTGTTTACATACAGTAATGGTTATGGGGAAGCGTGCAGACGTTTTCAGTGGGATCTTTATAGTTTGGGGGTGGGGTTGCGGGGAGGTGGCTATGTGGGAGGATCAAAGATTGGAGGAATGTGTCATGGGGGAAGAGAAATTCAACGAAAAGGGCACGAGATTTTCTAGCATTACCATAAAAAAAAACAATGAAAAAATAAACATGAAATAGCTTTTTCAGTTGAAGTTAAGGAGTAGCATCAAAAATTAAAACGAACAGAGATTTTTACGCATATTAGGGGTTCTCAAAATACTATAGCATAAAAAGCGAGGTATTTGGGAGAAGACAAATACCTCGCTCTTCATGCTAAAGTATTTTTAGTAATTTAAACTATTTATTCTACGGCCTTTCTGATTAGGGGTTATTCTTAAAGAATTGGGACAAAACTTAAGATTTAGTGTAAAGAGTGAGGTATTAAAAAGGGGACAAACACCCTCATATACATAATAAAGATATAAGATTATAAGTTCTAGTTGCCCTTTTAAGTAACCAAAAATTGGAGGGCAACAGGGCTCCTTCTCCACCCCTTATTTCTCAAAATCGTCTGATCAAAAGTAAGAGAAAGCCATTTAGCCAAAAATGCAAAATATGCAAATTTCATTTTAATAATTTATATGCGGAGAGCCAAAATCAAACGTGCATTAATTCAAAAACTTTCAGAAATTAAATAAGAAAAACTAGGTTTTCTTAGCTGAGAATAAGGGGCGACATTAAAACATAAAACCAATAGAAATTACTTCGTTTATGAAATGGGTTGTCCCCTCCGCAATCCCTTGCTCTTTATGTTAAAGTTTTAGTCTTTGCCACAGTTCTACTTTTTAAAACAATTAAAAACTTTAGCATGAAGAGGAAGGGATTGCGGAGGGTAAAACCCATTTCATACACGGAATAATTTCCGCTTGTTTTAAGTTTTAGTGTCACTCCTTACTTTCGGCTTAATAAATTAGTTTTTATTTATTTAATCAAAAAGAAGAGTTCGGAGAAATAGTCAAAGTTTAGGATGAAGAGCGGGGCGTTGATGAGGAAGTAGCCCCTTTCATATACGAAGTACTTTCCATTCATTTTAAGTTTTAATGTCGTTAATTACTTTCAGTTGAAAAAAACTTGTTTTTTTTTAAATTAATTTTTGCCGCTAAAGTTGAGCGAAGGCTTAGTGGGTCAGTCTTTCGTTTATTGGCTAATATCTGTTTGGTCGTAGTAATTTTCTGGGCGGAGTTTAATATAATAATTTAGTCTATGTGTATTCCTATGTATATATATATTAGTGTCTATGCCTATATATATTAGGATGTAGCGATAAGTTTCAAAAGGATTTTCAGTATCAGCCAACCAAAATGTATGTATTTTTAGCCTATTTATGTCATATTTCTTAAAATACGTTTTGAAATATAACTAATCAGTGGACTCTATTTGTCAGTGTCGCTGGTATTTAATAATTTTAACTGCTATTGCTCTTTTATTTTACTAAGTCACCAACCAATATCTAAAGTTTAAAAAAAAGTCTCTCTTAATTTAAGTAATAATTCATAGACATCTTTTTTAAGATAATTAACAGATGCCAGAATGTTTGGTGTTTTTCGGAAAAACCAAATTTGCCCCCCCTCACTTAAACTCAGTGCTTGTGAAAATTCAGCCTTTTTATATGTTACAGTGAAAACAAAATCTTTGTTTCTGTCGTTTGGAGAAGCTATAGAATTTTGAGAATGAGCCGAATTCATTCTACCCTTTGTTCTTTCACTATTTTAAGTCATTACAATTTATACTTATATTTAAAATTTTGTTGCTCCTCAAAATTTTTAGGATTTCAAAGAATTCGGAAGAAGAAGGATCTACAATCCACTCTTTTTTAATTTAATTTCTTAGAAATTAATCAGGGTTCTAAGGAATATCAGTAGTTTGAGCATTTCCCAGTCCTAGACTATCTAACAGTTCGTGGTAACGAACTGTTATAAGGAGTGACCTGGCTCAATAGTAACCGAAATTCTAAGAAAGGGAATTTTTATAACAATAGTTACATGAAAAGAATCGCATTTTAATGCTAATTTTAAATATAGACTTTTCGTTAAGTTTAGTCTTACCCATCCAAAGTTACAAGCCTGAAATCACAAAATCACACCATCAGATTCAGCTTATCAGAGAACCCTGTAAGAAAAGTTTCAAGCTCCTATTTACACAAATGTGGAATTTTGCTTTTTTTTTACCACAAAACAGATCACGGATGAGCGTTTATTTGTTTTTTTCCTGGTGGTGAACATTTCGACCCATTGGTCCTAGAAAGTCGTGTGAGGGCTTATTTTAAAGAAAATTGAAAGTTCTAGTGCCCTTTTTCATTGACTAAGAAAATTGGAGGGCACCCAGGCTTCTCCCACGCCCATTTTTCGCCAAAGTCTCCAAATCTAAGTTCTGAGATAGCCTTTTTATTCAGCATAGTCGAAAAATCAAATAACTATATCTTTGGGGATGACTAATGACACCACAGTCCCCGTGGGAGGGGCTCCAATTTACAAATTTTGACCAGCGTTTACGCATATTAATGGTTATTGAGAAGTGTACAGATGCTTTCAGGGGGATTTTTTCGGTTGGGGGAGGGGCTATGGGGGGATCTTTCCATGGAATAATATGTCATGCGGGAAGAACATTTTCATGAAGGGAAATCTTAAGTCGAACAGAAATTATTATGCATATATGGAGTTCCCTCCTCCTAATAGTTTGTTCTTTACGCCAAAGTGGCTTTATTAGGCTCAACTAGTTATTCTGTGGCCTTTGTCGTTCAGGGGTCATTCTTAAGAATTGGGACAAAATTAAAGCTTTAGTGAAAAGAGTAAGGTATTGACAAGGTGGTGAATCCCCTCATATATGTAATAAAAACATAAGAATATAAAAGTTTGCTACGTAAGCTAATTTGTAAGTTACGTATATTTTTACTAATAAAAACGTTCGTAAAAAATTAAAAGTTCTAGTTATTTTTTTAATAGCCCAAAAAATTAGAGAATAACTATACCCACTCCCCCACTCTTTTTCTCGAAATCTTCCAATTAAAACTATGAGAAATCCATTTAGCCATAAAATTAAATTAATATACAATTTTGTTTTAATTATTCATTTACGGAGAGCCAAAATTAAAACATGGCTTAATCTAAAAACTTTCAGAAGTTACATAAAAAAACTAGTTTTTTTTAACTGAATGTAAAGAGTAATATTAAAATTTATAAGGAATTGAAATTACTCCGTATATAAAAGGGGTTGTTCCCTCCTCAACGCCCCGCTCTTTACGCTAAATTTTTTTACTGTTTTAAACAGTGTGAGTTTAGAGAAAGAGTCAAATTTAGTGTAAAGAGCAGGGCATTGAAGAGGGAATAGCCCCTTTTGTATGCAGAGTAATCTCTGCATACAAATCTACTTCGTCTATTGTTATTGTCTATCAAAGACCCTAAAAGAAACATTGTATATATTTGGTGGAGTAGGTCAGAGTAAGTGGTTTATTGACGTCAGACAATACAGCCTAAATGTATTGTAAGGTATATGCAATGATGTTTAACATGTTCAGCAATTTTAAAGTTACCCTTTCCCCAAAACAAAGTTAATGTTAACTTTAGGGCTCTTATAGATACGAGATTTTTGGGGCCAAATATACCCGATAGGTAAGGAGCTCATTCAGCTCCAATCCTAGCTGCAAGGGAAAATATTTATTCCATCTGATGCTTTCTAAATTGTTCACATAATTGTTCCTAGTTCTACAAGTTTGGTCGTCGAAACAGTACAATATATTTTACTGTTTGAGTCTTTTTTCAAAGATTCTGTATTTCATTCATTGAATCTTTCTTTGATCCTGAATATTTTGGATTATTGATTGAATCTTTATTCAAAGATTCAATTTGTGGTTGGTTTCTATTTTTATTTTACGAACTGTCCATTCCTTTTTGGGTAAACTAATTAAAAACTAAAATTTTTCAATTGAAAATTAGGTGCAGCACTGGGACTAAAAACGAAAAAAAATTATTCCGTTTATAAATTTGGGGAGGGAGTATTAATTTGCTCTTAACCTTGCTCCTTGATACCTTGCTATTCATTTCTAGTTTTCCCTTTTAAAAGAATTTTTTATCCTAATTAAATAGTCTTTGGGTTTCAGGAGTCACTCTTAAAAAGTTGAGACAAATATACAAACTCCCTCACATATGGAATAATTTCCCTCTGTCTTCATTTTAGGTCTACTTCTTACTTTCATTCGAGATTTTTTTTTTATTGAGTTTCTGATAATTTTTCAATTAATGCCGTTAAATCTGGTTCTCCCTTCATGAAAAAATTCACTTCGTTCATGGGAAACCTGTAATTGAAAACCTCTCTAATGTAAACTACCCATCCCCCCAAAATTACCCATGGATAATTCAATCCTGTCTGAAAATCTCCCTTAAAATTTCACCCGGACGAATCCCCTTGAAAAATTCTCCTTATAGTGCTTTCATCTGAAAAAGGCTTTTAATTTACTTTAAACCACTGTCTGGTGAAGCTTTAAGCTGGGATTCTAACCTGAATAATGTTATAATGACCTTGAAAAAACCATTGAAAGCAATTAAAAAAGACCAAAGGAAACTGCTGATAAGACCTAAGATGGAGTCAGGAAGGATTAAAGCTTAAACGGCTACAAAATGGTTATTGAGGTGCGCCTTTTTGATTGAGAAACTTCGATAGAAAGATAAAAGAAGTTGCTATAAGAAAAAATATTTTATTTTGTTAATTCGTTAGAATATTTAATTTTTCTCTGACAATATGTGATCTCAGAATGCGACATTTCTTTCTGCTTCTCTTAAAAAATTATTTTTTTCCTAAATTTGAGATTAGTTGCCTATTAGGTTATCCAGAATAGACATGATTTTCTGGTTTATGAGAATTTCTGTCTATATGCCCTTAAGCCAAAGTGCATTAGCAAAAAAAAAAAAACAATTAACAAAACACTTAGATTATCACTTTAGTGCTTAGTCTTTGTTCTCTATTAGCTGCTTAAGAAACTTTCTGCAAAATAAAATGTATATTTTCGGGGGAGATGGTATTGGTTTAGGTTTAAACTCTGTCTTTGCGCAGATACAGTATATGAAAAGATTAGTTGCCTGAGTTAAGGAGCAACAGTATCTGTTCTTGTGATGTATTTTCACGCCAACTTTATAACAATTTTTTTCTTGAAAAATTCTATTCACTTGGGCTTAAATTGATTTTATCATTTAAATAGTTTTAATGTAAGTAGCGGAAAAATACTAAATTTTAGCCCAAGCATAGAATTAGAAGAATATGTGAGCCTCTACTCAAGGTTTCTGGATAACAAGTTGCCAGAAACTTTGAGTAAAGGTTCGAATATTCTTCTAATTCTATTCACTTGGCTTAAATGAATTTTATCATTTAAATAGTTTTAATATAAGTAGCGGAAAAATACTAAATTTTAGCCCAAGAAAAGAATTAGAAGAATATGTGAACCTCTACTCAAAGTTTCTGGATGCCAAGTTGCCAGAAACTTTGACTCTGGAAAAGGTTTTTATACTATTAAGCAATTAATTAATGACAGGGCAGGACATTGAGATTCATAAAAACCCTAAAAGATTACTGGATTGAATGAATGAAGCAAGAAATAATGCGTAATAATGGATGAAGGTTTCGAAGGATTGTAGTGTCAAAGTATTCTCTGAAATGTTTTAACTTGCATATTTTTTAGTGATTTCTTTTTCTTAGTTGCCACCTCAGATAAGTTAAAGAAGTTGTGGCTTTTCTTTTTTTTTGCCTTTTTATTATGTGTAAATCTCTACTCTAGTTTTGGCTCATTAGGTTAAAGAAGAGCCTTCAAATGGGACCATCAAATTAGGTAATTATAGCCATATTTGATTGTAAGATTAGGTCCATTGATGCAACATATTTAATTAAATTAGTAATATGATGTCCAACTCCATCTTGCATAGCGTTGGCTTGAGTAGAAATATTAAGAAAAGCTGCCACTCTTTCAGACCAGGATTTCATGTTAGCTCTAGGATTGTTGAAGGATTGACTAACTTCAGCCACCCTGTGATGCTCATTAGCCAACAAAGAATAAGAAGTCTCAGTAAGAGGTACGAGTGCCTGATTTTGGTTGTTTTTGAGGACGTATAGCCAAGTTTTTTTTGGGAAGGGCGTTTTGGAACCTTAGCCAGGTCCATTGCAGCTATAGGGGAAGGGACATTTTCTTGAACAGCAATCCTTAAAACTTTAGATCGTTGAACATATTTAGGATATGAATTGTTACCTGTTGATTGATGTCTATCATCACAATTTGTACATTTAGGAGCTTCAGTAAGTCGACTTTCTGTGGACAAGGAGTGATAGGTCTAGAGGGAGAAGAAGTGGAGGTAGGTACTTGAAAATACCTTCCCGGGACATACATTAGCCTGTAGACCAATCCCTGAAAGTTTCATTTTCTCTAACCTAAACCCTTTCCAAGATAGCAAGAAGTCAATTAACTAGAATTTTACCATTTTCTAAATTTATAATAGACGCGATTATCATATTCCTAAAGAGCATAAAAAAGGCATCAAGAGGTATATTCACTTTATACAAAAGCCAGTTACATGGTATGCTATATATTTATCCAATTCACGATTGTATAACCCTATCAAACAGTTCGTGATAATGAACTGTATTAAGGAGCGACCCGGCTCAATAGTAAACCAAACTCTAAAAAATGAATTTTTATGCTAAAAGATACATAAAAAGGATCGAATTTTCATGCTGATTTAAAATATACAAGTTTTATCAAATTTAGTGTTTGTAATCAAAAGTTAGAAAATAGGGGGTAAAACCCCCTGAGAGTCATGGAATCTTAACGAAAATCATATAGAGATAAGTTTCCACTCAGCCACTTTAAACAATCATATTTCATTTCCTTTGTTCATTCTACTTAAAACTTCCTCTTTCCCCGTCAACCCGTCGACGAAAATCTTCGATGCCACTACTTAAGTCTGAGCCAAAGAGTATTTGTAACGTATAAGACTAGGAACTGGCCCTACAATACACAAAAATACACTATCAACGCCATCTAGCGTCAGGCGATACTTGACTTTTTCCAAGCTGTTCAGAATCGTTTTTCTGAACACTGTTTAGCTTCATTGGTCAGTTGCAGTTGTTCAATTCCCAAATAGAAAAGTCCCTCTGGCAAAACTTCATAGTTTCAGTTTTGCATTCTATTCCTATGTCATTTTTTGGTGTCAATTCCTAGGTTGAGGCTGTGGTATTCTTCCACTGTTAATTCATTTTGTTATTCTATCTTTAACAGACTTCGCAATACTGGTGGATGTAAACAAAAATCTCCAATTAATTCAAATAGAAACTTGTCAGCTGCTTCGACATCCTTTCTGTCTATATTGAACCTTAATCGTATTTAATCTGCTTGACATCTAAGTTACTATTTCTTTGCTATGAAGTTCACCAGGACTTTTTTGTTTCTCTTTAAGCAGATTTATCACTTTCATTCTAATATGCATCATATGTTTGTAAATTTATTGGTGTATATTAAAATAAAATAGGCATGTAAACTTTAGCATACGATATATTTTTAACAAGCAAGTTAAATCACCTGGAACTTCAAGCTAAATTTTTAATATGGTGCTTAGAATTCAAAAGAAATTGAAAGAAAAGTACTAAAATAGGCTATTAAAATTGAATTTTGACAAAAAAACTAAAAGTGTGAGAAAAAAAAATAACTAAGAATCCTGAAACAGCAAAAATCATTAGTTGGGAATTGGCTTTACATCTAAATATTATTTTGGAATTTCAAACAGTTCGCGGTAACAAACTGTAGTAAGGAGCGACACGGCTCAATAGTAAACGAAATTCTTAAAAGACGAAATGTTGATGCTTAAATATACATCAAAAGATTGGGATTTTTATGCAGATTCTAAATATATAAGTTTGATCAAATTTAGTCTTTGTCATTAAAAGTTAAGACCCTGAGAAAATTTGCCTTTTTTGGAAAATAGGGGGAAACACCCCCTATAAGACATAGAATCGAAAATCACACCATCGTATTCGACGTATCAAAGAACCCTACAGCAAAAAGTTCAAGTTCATATCTACAAAAATGTGGAATTTGGTATTTTTTGCCAAAAGACAAATCACGGGTGCGTGTTTATTTGTTTTTTTTCCCCAAGGGTCATCGTATCGACCAAGCGGTCCTACAACCTAGCAAGAGGGCTCATTCTAACGGAAATGAAAAGTTCTAGTGCCCTTTTTAAGTGACCGAAAAAATTGGAGGGCACGTAGGCCTCCTTCCAAGCTCATTTTTTTCCCAAAGTCAACGAATCAAAATTTTTAGATGGCCATTTTGTTCTGCATAGTCAAAAACCACAATAACTATGTCTTTGGTAATGATTTACTCCCCCAAAATCCCTTGGGAAGGGGCTGTAAGTCACCAACTTTGACCAGTGTTTACATACAGTAATAGTTATTGGGAAGTTTGCAGATTTTTTCAGGGGGATTTTTTTGGTTTGGGGTGGGGTTGAGGGAAGGGGTTTGCGACAGGCAGACACTTTACGTGACTGTCTGTCAGTCTGTTTGTCTGGTCTCTCTGTCTGGTCGGTCTGTCTGGTCTGT
Source organism: Artemia franciscana (assembly GCF_032884065.1). NCBI lineage: Eukaryota > Metazoa > Arthropoda > Branchiopoda > Anostraca > Artemiidae > Artemia > Artemia franciscana. Next base: position 52,084,003 of record NC_088865.1, read on the forward strand.
CTGTCTAGTCAGTTTGTCTGTCTGTCTGGTCTGTATGTCTGTCATTCTGTCTGTCTATCTGTGTGTCTGTTTTTTTCCTCTCTGTTCTGTGTGTCTGGTCTGTCTGTCTTTCTGTTTATCTGTTTGTCTGATCTGGTCTGTCTTTCTGTCCGTCTGTCTGTCTGTCTGTCTGTCTGTCTGTCTTGTTTGTGCGTCTGGTCTGTATGTCTTTCTGTCTGTCTTTTCTGTCAGTCTGTCTGGTCTGTTTGTCTGTCTAGTCTGGTTGTCTGTCTGATTTGTCTGTCTGTCTTTCTAGTCTCTCTGTCTGATTGATCTGTTTTGTCTCTTTATTCTGGTCTGTCTGGTCGGTCTTTCTGGTCTGTCTAGTCTGTCTGTATGTAGGTCTTGTCTGTCTGCTATTCCCCCTCCCACGTCCCATTTTCTCATATGTCATCTTATCAAAATTGAGACTGCCATTTTGTTCAGCATAGCCAAGAGGCTTAACAAATATGTCTTTTAGGATGACATGACCCCCCACAGCCTCCAGGGGAAGGGCTCCAAGTTATGAACTTTACCCATTTTTACATATAGTATTGGCTATTGGGGTGTATACATATATTTTACAGGGAGATTTTCTGGTGGAGGAGTATTGCGTGGGGGAAGGGAATTTTCCTAGGAGGGGGAGCTGGATTTGCCTGCATTAATATAAAAAAACGATAAGAAAGTTAATAAAAATGTAAAAAAGTTTTGAACTGAAATTAAAGAACAACATTTAAACTTAAAAAAAAAACAGCTCTTCACTTCGATCTTTATGCTAAAGCTTTTTCTTCGAGGGGGGCTAATTTCTCCCCGATCACTTTTGACTCTTAAAAAGGGTACTAGAAATTCTGATTATGTACAACATGTGTTTTTTTTCTTGTGTGCATGTGCCCTATTTAATATGTACTCTTAAAAGGGACATTAGAAATTCTGATCATATATTTGTGTATGTCATGTATATGTTGATAATGGGCAAATAGTATAAATTAAAGCTCTTGTCCTGACCTTTCAACCATGCTGAACGTAATTACTATCTAAAAAATTGGTTTCGGGGGGGGGGGGCTGTCGCCCTCTAATTATTTTTGACTCTTTAAAAGGGCCAAGAATTTTAAATTTCCAACCAAATGAGCTTCTTTCAAAGTTTTTACAACATCTCCTTCTCTACGAAGTGCCTTGGTCAGAAAAAAACAACAACAAAAATTGATAAATAAATGAATAAATAATACATAGTGCCCACATCACTTTTTACTTGGGCAGTGTCATTGCACTGCCTATAAAAAGCCATTTGTTCTCAGACATTGCGACATTTGATTCAGATCCATAATTTCGTAGACCGTAGTAATAAATAGTGGAGCATGGCAGAGCTCGACTTGCTATGGTAGAACGTAAATCGGCTTGGTACAGATTGGTAATGCATGGGGAATGGTGGATCTGGTGGAGGTAGGCACTAGGGTGTAAAAACAGGAAGTCATTAATCGTAGAGTTTTTGATAATACTGCTACAACTACTAGCATTTTACTGAAGCGCTAAGCTACCTGAAACCGAAACAGCTTCACTCACTCCTCCTCCATCACAACTTATTCTAAGCTTCCCTCTTTGCACTCACCCAAGCACTTTCAATTTCATTTGAATTTTTTCCCACAACTTCATTCCGAGCGAAAGGCAGGTCATCCCCGAATGAGGTGGGAAGACATCGTATAAGGAAGATTTAAAGGAAATGGAAACTTCTTTGGAGGATGTTAAGAGTTAGGCTTTGAGTAGATTGGGATGGAAGATGAGCGTGATTATCTGTGTTGACATCAGGTGGCTTGGTGCCGTGGTGAGTTGTTAGTAGTAATAAAAGTAGTTTTAGTTGTATTTGTAGTAATGGTAGTAGTAGTAATAGATTGTTATACCTTCAAAATTGTAGCAGTCTTTATTCGTTGCCAGTTTTATTTTCCCGTACCAAATTTTCCGGGGTATATACTACTATGACTGATACATTGCAAATTTTAGTCGTAAAATGAAAAACTGGAATTCTACTATTAATACCTTCCCAACCAAAGCAAGACTTAGAAGATTTCTAATTCATCATAAGCCCTTCTCTTTGCCTATGTACCCCACCCTTCCTGGCTGAGTAAATAAATTCAAATTACTTAATTCAATTTTTCTACTCCTAGGAAATAAGGCTTTGAAACTCCAAACAAGTCTGGTCCAAAACGTTTGAATTTTTTTCAGTTTAAAGTTTAACACAATAGTCATGATAAGATTTGAAAGGTTCCAAGTCGCAACTTTCATATTATTTCAAGTTGTTAGAATAGTTGTGTCCCCAGAAAGAGCAGTGTTTTTGCTTTCAGACTAGTTCCGGTGAGGAACTAATACGTTTTGTCAAGTCTACACCAAGCTGATTGCAATCCGGACAGCAAAAGTTATGTGCAATCTATAGGTGAATGGAGGCTTTGTACAATCCTGGGAATATCTTTGTCACTACATGTTTTTCGACACTTGGCAATGTTCATCTATCAATAAGAATCGATGTCCTGTACAAGCGCTCTCAATACTATCACCTCTCTCTCATTTTTATTCATGGGTACAAATAGTATACTTTATTGGGTGTGCACCCCTTAATAGATAACTTAGCTAGAAGGAGGCTATTCAAGCCAAAAAAGTCCACCAAAACCAAAGAAAAGGTAGAATTGTTATCTATCAATTACCTATCATTTTCAACTAGGGCTTAACATGGGACCTGGGTCCCTTGTAAATAATTGATGCTAAAGCAAATACATTAAAAAATTTAATTTTTCAACAAAAATTAATGGTTTGTAAAAATATTGTCCATCTAATAGAATAAATTTAAATGGCTGTGAATGAATACAAAAAAGAAATTATTAATGCATTTCATTTATCATACAGCGATTATATAAAGACCTTTTTCTAAACTGACACCTCTGACCATCTTAAAATGTTATCCTGATTCTTGACTGCATCACAATTCACAATCAACAACAACTAGCATCAAATTAAAGCATTCAATCCACAAAAAAAGTCCGAAACATAGTTTTCCACCAAGATAAATTCTTTTAGCGAAAAACCAAATAAACACCCTAAATGAAAGGAATATAAAATTAGTTGGCTGATATCCCCACAAAAAAAACTTGTAATATAAAAGATTCCACGGATTAAGAAAACCAGTGTTAAGAAAAAACATTTGCCATCCTCTAGGAATTTATTTTAGAATTTTCATAGAAAATTCCGTGATTGACTATAAAAAATATCCGAATAAAAGCTTAAGTGCCTATCTGGAAATTTTCTTATTGAAATGGTGATCCTCCCTGCCTTACCACCTCACAGCCTTTCCACCAAATTGACTTCCCAATAGATTTCCTTTTCTTTACTTTTATTTGATTATCCTCAAACAGGGCAAATATGATATCAAAAAAAGTAACTTCAGAATTGAAAATGAACAAATATTATCCTTTTTGTGAAGGGGCTGCCAGCAGAGCCGTTTGGAGGGACAACAAAGTCACTCAGGAGTAGCGACCTGGGCAAGTTGTTCCGAGTACTTTGGCTGAGGAGCTGCCCACTTTGATCACGTTTTTAACTTTGTTTTTCCTTGCTCTCATTCGATACAGGAGGGGACAATGAAATTAATTTTATCCCAGGCACCACCAACCCTACGAACGGTGCTGGTTTCCAGCCTGTTTGGTCCCTATGCTCATTCTGATGGAGATTAAACGTCACTTCAATGATAAACTATTAAAAACTATCACCTAATTTTTCTAGAACGTGGAATATCAGTGAATTATAGTTCAACTGAATTCATCTTGGTTCTCATCACAATAGAATATCATCTGATCTCGCATTAATTATTTTTTAAACCTCTTAAAATTTTGTAAGTGAAAAATAACAAAGATATTAAATTTTGGGTGAAAATTTATTCGACGTGAGTAATGCCATTGATACTTGTTAATTATTCAGAACAAACTCAAGAATTGTGATTTGTAGATCTGTAAATACCAGTTTCATAGCCACATAGACAAGTGACGGGTGAAAATATGCATTGGACTCCTAACTCGGGTTATATATTTGCAAATTAGCAGGGACGGGGGCTGGTCCCTATATGCAGGGACTGCATATAGAATGAGGCTCTCTATAACAAACAGATACAAATTTTTAAGAGCACGATGTTTTAGACCCCAAGTACATTTAGTTGCACACAACAATTTTGTATATGTTCCGTTCAGAATAACTTCCTGTCTAAGGTAACTCCCAAATATTTAGCTTTTTCTTTTATTTTAATTGCACTACTAAACAAGGTCAGGCTTAGGAAATATTCTTATACTAGTGTAAATAACTGCTTTTGCTTTCTTTGAATTGAAAACTAATTTATTATTACTCACCCAACGATCAAAGATTCGAAAAACCTCAGATGTTGTAAAATCTAAATCACTTCTAGTGTTGCAAGCATAAGCTTGAATGTGAGAATTTTTGGGCCAATTTAAATCTAATAGGTCAATAATATTACTATTAAATAAAAAGGCGATAATATTCCACCTTGTGGATAGGATTTCTCAATTTTTGAAGAAAAACTCATTATTATACGATACAAGTCTGTCTAATAGATAGCTATACAACAACTTAACCATCCAAATTGGGCATCCGGAATCTTTTAATTCATTGACAATGTCAGGGTGCCAAGCAATGTCAGATGCACATCGAATGTCAAAAAACAGGCACAGCGTGAGAAGTTTATGTTTCTTTTTTTTTTCAATATTTATAACAGGATTATATATAACACTCAAAGTCTTACGGCCTTTCATGAACCCAAACTGGTTCCTCGAGATCCAGTTCTTGAAGCCCAAGTCATGAAGTTGATACATTATTCAACGTTTAAAGACTTTCTCTACATTTGAAAACATGCAAATTGTGCGGTAAGACTGGGGAATACGATTATTATTTTACCGCTCCATAGAATTAATATCACAATTGCCATTTTCCAGGCTGACGGGAAATACTAGAGTGTTATGCATTCGTTTAATATTTTTAATAGTGATGGTGTTGAAACATTTATATTATTAGTTTAAAATAGAGTAACAATTCAATCTGAACCGGGGGCTTGTAAAGGATGCATGCTATTAATCACTCCTTTTAATTCTTCTTCTGTGATTTTAATTTCTTCATTGTCTTCCATTGTCAAGACATCTGTAACTACACTTTTCATTTTTTTGTGATATTGGGTATCACTACTTACATCATCTTTTCCAAACCATCTCTAGAAAAGTACTTCGCCTGCCTCTTTAGTTGACGTTGTTCTTGAATCATCATCTTTAGTGACATGAATAGACTTAATCGGATGTTTATTTGATTTGACACACAAAGGTAGATATCGAATTTCAATCTAACTTAGTGACGAATAATTTTAAAACGGATTAAAATAGTTATGGTAGCCGATGGTTACCACCACGGAAAATACAAAATTTTCGTACCCCCTCCCTTTTCTATGAAAATTACTTATATTATATATGCGATTATATAATGTTATTTATACAAAATCAAAGACAAAGAATTAACATCAATTGTTCCTTCGCTCTTATTCTTTTGGCGTCATCCAAGATCTTAGAAAGTCACAGTTTGGTAATACAAAAAGATGTCTCCTTTGTTTTCTCTACTGATATTTATCTTATAACGTGATATTTTACCGTAATATCGAATTAATTACCTCCTCCGGTGAAGCAGCCTCGAATGCCCATATAAATGATAGTTGAATTTAAATCCCCGGTATAAGGTATAACTCTCGTTAGTAACCATTTATTTAGTGCATATGTAAGAATGAGAAATAGTACAACACAAAATACGTAGGTTGCCTCTGGAATAAGCCCTTCCCTCTTATGTTTGCGTTTTTACTTATACATATAATATGTATGTAATACATATATATATATATATATATATATATATATATATATGTATATATATATATGTATATATATATATATATATATATATATATATATATATATATATATATATATATATATATATATATATATATATATATATATATATATATATATATATATTTATATATATATTCATATGCCCATATAAATGATTGTTGAATGTAGATCCCCGGTATAAGGTATAACTTTCGTTAGTAACCATTTATTTAGTGCATATGTAAGAATGAGAAATAGTACAACACAAAATACGTAGGTTGCCTCTGGAATAAGCCCCTCCCTCTTGTGTTTTTGTTTTTACTCATACATATAATATATATGTACTATATATATATATATATATATATATATATATATATATATATATATATAAATATATATATCTATACATATATATATATATGTATTCATATGCCCATATAAATGATTGTTGAATGTAGATCCCCGGTATAAGGTATAACTTTCGTTAGTAACCATTTATTTAGTGCATATGTAAGAATGAGAAATTGTGTTTCCCCTCCCCCTTGTGTTTTTGTTTTTACTTATACATATAATATGTATGTAATATATATATATATATATATATATATATATATATATATATATATATATATATATATATATATATATATATATATATATATATATATATATATATATATATATTCATAAGCCCATATAAATGATAGTTGAATGTAGATCCCCAGTATAAGGTATAACTTTCGTTAGTACCCATTTATTTAGTGCATATGTAAGAATGAGAAATAGTACAACACAAAATTCGTAGGTCGCCTCTGGAATAAGCACCTCCCCGTTATGTGTGTGTTTTTACTTATACATATAATATATACATATATATATATATATATATATATATATATATATATATATATATATATATATATATATATATATATATATATATATATATATATATATATATATACAAACCAAGATTAGATAATTGGAAGCTACAGTGATGACAGTGGTCAAATATGGCTCTGAAGCATGGACACTCCGAAAAGCAGATGAAAATTTACTAGATGTTTTCCAGAGAAATTGCCTACGGATTGTTCTGGGTACCCGGCTGACTGACCGTATTCCAAACAGTAGGTTGTACGAAAAGTGTGGTTCAATCCCGCTTTCTGGGGCTATAATGAAAGAAAGGTTGAGATGGCTAGGCCACGTTCTACGGATGAAGGATGACAGATTACCGAAGATTGTCCTTTTTGGCCAACCGTCTGGGGCTACACGGAAAGCAGGTCGTCCTTGTCTGGGTTGGGAGGATGTCATAAATAAGGATTTAAAGGAAATGGGAACTTCCTGGGAGGGTGTAAAGAGGGAGACTTTAAATAGATTAGGTTGGAGGAGGAGCGTGCGTAGCTGTGTTGGCCTCAGGCGGCTTGGTGCTGCAGTGAGTTATTAGTAGCAGTAGTATATATATATATGCATAAAATGTATATTTAAAATAATATATAAAATATATTTTCATATGCATACATCATATTTATATTATAGATTACACATTATATCTATGTACTTAAAAACTGTTTGTTACATAAAACAGTAAACACACAGAAAACATAGAGGAGTTGAAGGAATGACCAAAATTCAAATCTTTTGAAAGTTTCGATTACTATTGAACCGCATCGATCCTTACTTAGGGTTTGTTGCTATGAACTGTTTGCTATACATTCTGATTGATATTTGCAAACATTATTTGAATTATTTAAATTAGTAATTGTAGTAAACAGAAATTATTACATATATAAGGGGGTTTTCGTTAGAGTTTGACTCTTTGTTCCAATTATTTAGTAATTACTAATAAAACACAAGGGCCGTTTAATTAAAATTATAATCTTAATTAAAAGTTCGAAAAAAAAGCTTTATTATAAAGACCGAAGTGAAGAGCTGTTTTTTTTTTAAGTTTAAATGTTGCCCTTTAATTTCAGTTGAAAACTTTTTTACTTTTTATTCGCTTTCTTATCATTTTTTTTATATTAATGCAGGCCAATTCAGGTCCCCCTCAATGGATAATTCCCTTCCCCTACGCAAAACTCCTCCACGGAAAGATCCTCCTACATAACGCCTCAGCCAGAAAATCTCCCTGTAAAATATGTGTATACACCCCAATAGCCAATACTATATGTAAAACTGGGCAAAGTTCATAACTTGGAGCCCTTCCCCTGGAGGCTGTGGGGGGTTAAGTCATCCTAAAAGTAATATTTGTTAAACCTCTTGGCTATGCTGAACAAAATGGCAGTCTCAATTTTGATAAGATGACATTGGAGAAAATGGGACTTGGGAGGAGGATAGCTGCCTTCAAATATTGGTGGTCACTTAAAAAAGGCATTCCTCTTTCGGAATCCTCTTTCGATCTTCTAGGATTACTGCTCGATACAATTACCCATGGGAAGAACAAACAAGCAAACAAACAAATAAACACGCATCTGTGATCTGGCTTCTGGAAAAAAACTAACTAAGTTCCATATTTTTGTATAAGAGCTTATTACCTCTACAGTGGGCTTCTTGGAAATGCTGAATCTAAGGGTGCTATTTTCATTCATGTCACTTAATTTTCAAGGTTACCCCCATTTTTCAACAATTAAGCAAGTTTTTTCAGGCTCGTAAATTTTGATGGGTGCTATTAAACTTGGTGAAATTTATATATTTTGAGTAAGGACAAAAATTCAATTTTTTTGAAGGTTTCGCTTGCTACTGTAACGCATCGCTCCTTACCTACAGTTCGTTACCGCGAACTGTTTGCTTACTTACACTGAATTGTTTGTTTACTTACGTTGACACTTACATACAGTTCGTTACCACGAACTGTTTGATATACATTTAGATTGATATTTGCAAATATTATTTTAATAATAGCGCTAGGTTTGTTCAACACGAATTATTTCACGTTTATACAAAATATGAGAAGTTTTAATGTAACTCCTTAATTTTAGTTAAAAAACTTGTTTCTTTTTATCTAGTTTTATATAGGAGCTTAGCACCTCTACTGTAGGGTTTTCAGATATGATGAATCTAATGGTGCAATTTTCACTAAGGTCACTTGGTTTTAAAGGGTCCCACCTTTTTTTCAACAATTAAGTACTCAGACTTGTAACTTTTGATATGTGGTATTGAACTTGGTGAAATTTATATATTTTGAATAATGACCAAATTTCAGTTCTATCGAAGTTTCACTTACTATTAACAGCATCGCCCCTTACTTACAGCTCGTTACAAAGAGCTGTTTGACATATTTTCAGGTTGATATTTGCAGAAATTAGTTCTATAATAGCGCTAGTTTATTCAATACGATAAGGTATCATGATAAATTGGAGAATCGTATTATTTTTTTTTTGTCCTATTCTTATCTTTCATTCTGTGAAAACAAGTTAGTTCCAATTTGTATTGATTACTTTAAGAGTACAAAATCAGTAGGGATGGTACCAATATAAATGTAAGTTTTTATACAGAAAAACTTATTATTCATTAAATAGTGTAATTAGTGAATGAAGCCATAAAACAGTCCATGTCAACAAACTGTAAGTAAGGAGCGAGTCGGTCCAATAGTAGCCAAAACTGTAAAAACAGAGTTTTAATAGCGAGAGATACATGTAGAAATTCATTACGTAATGTACGTAATGTAATGAACTCATGTTAAATTCATTAAGTTTAATGCTGCTCATCAACAGCTACTAGCCTGAAAAATCTCTGTGATTTTGGAAAAAAGAGGGTTTACCCCTAAAAGGGTCAAAATACTTTAAAGAAAATCACATTATTAAATTCAGCGTATCAAAGAACTCCACGGTAGAGATTTCAAGTTTTGTCTGCAAAAATGTGGACCTTCGTTTTTTTGTAAGAAAAAAAGACACAGATGTGTGTCTTTTTTTTTCTATAATGGAAGATTGAAAATTAGATACTAGAAGATTGGGAGAGAGCTTTTGCAAACAAAAATTAACAGTTATATTGTCCCTTTTAAGTGACCAAAAAGATTAGTGAGCAGCTATCCCTCTTTTCACTCCCCATTTTTCCCCAAAGTCATCTGATCAAAATTCTGAGATAGCCATTTTGTTCAACATAGTTGAAAGGTCAAATAGAAATGCCTCTGAGGATCAGATGACCCCCTAGAGTCTCTGGAAAGAGAGCTATAAGATATGAATTTGGCCATTGTTTACATATAGTTTTATATTATTGGGTTGTATACAGACATTTTCTAGAGGAGGGGGGATTTTTTCACGGAGATCTTCCACAGAGAGAATCTTTTGTCGGGAGGGAAGTTTCTGGGGAAGAAATTTCTATGTGAAATTTTGCATGGTCGAGTTTTCCAGAATTCCTCTTTGAAATTCATTTTATTTGTCTTACTTTCTTTTTGCGACTCATTTTCCATGTGGAGATGTTTCGTGGGAATGATACAAGGACAATTTTCAGACCAGTTGAGATTGCCCAAGAAATTTTTCTGCGTGGGAAGAAATTTTTTGCGATTGTTCAAGGGGGACTTTTTCACGGGGAAAAGTTTCCAATGAGAAGGAGTGAGGTCTTTAGTGAACACTTCTCCTCGGAGGGGGATAACTGGGATGATTTGAGAAACAATCGGGATGGAGGAGGAGGCAGATTTCTCCAAAATATTTGAAAAATAAAATTAGAAAGAAACAAGTTTATTTAACTGAAAATAAGGAGCTTCTTCGAAACTTAAAATGAACAAAAATTATTCGTTGTATGAGAGGACTGCCCCCTGCTAAATATATAACTCTTTACATTAAAGTTTTATTTATTTTCTTAATTCTTCAAGAACGACTTTCGAAAAATAAGAGCCTTTTAATTCGAATAAAATATTTTTTTTTTTAATACTAACCAATTTTGGAATATAGAGCAGGGGACAGAGGAAAGTGAGCCCCCCCCAACTTACAGAATTAATTTTTTATTTTAAGTTTTAAGGCTGCTCCTTAGTTTCAACTGAAAAAACTTGTTGTTTTTTCTAATATAAAGAAATGAACTATTTCAAAATTGCGGTTATTTCAAAATAAAGGGAAATTATTTCTTCGATATCGAAAAAACAACAGAAGATTTACATCTTCAGTTTCATAATAATGATTTGCAAAATTTTTTCCATGCAAATATCCATAAAAAAACAACGACAAAGAACAAAAAAGCGGAAGAAAAACAAACAAAAAACACCGAAGATAACCTTTAAAGGTTGCTTAGAAGGGTTAGTTTCATTTTTTGGTGGCACATGATTTAGTTTTTTAACATTGAGGATGACTAGCAGAAGTTTTTGCCAAAATTTCTGATTTGGTTCTGTTATTCGAGGACTGAACAATTTCCTCACTGTTGTTTTGTCTTTTTATTTCTTCATTTTTTTTGTTCTTCGTTTTTTCGTAGATCATTCATAGCGAGCATGATCTCAGAACCTATTTATATAGATGTCATCGGCTCCGAAAGAATGCCAAAAGAATATTCATCTCCCCCATAAGACTATCTGTCTATTTTTATTCAGTTAGCCAGGGTCATACGAGGGAGAACTTGACTTTCATTAAAACCTTATCTTTTCGACAGATATACCAAAGATTCTCCTGTAGAAAATGTGTTTTTGTATTTCACGGATTGGCAACATGTAAAGACGATAGGCAGATTCTGTGAAAATGAATATTGTCTCTATATCTAATCTACGGTGGCTATTATGCTGGTAGCTGGTAGTGGTAGTGGTCATCTTACTGTTAATTCATTTCTAATATTTTCTCGTTAGTTTGCTGAACCAATCACTCCCCAGACCCCTTGAGCTACGTTTCACAAGCAATTATACCAAGGCTTTACGATAGTAATAGTTGGAATGGCTCAGGTTTTACGCCTTCAGTATTAAGAAAGGTATTCAGTATGACGAAAATAATCAAATTCCCGACCAAAACCATCGCTGAGCTGCCCTCCGTGTAACAAAAATAGGAATGAAGCCCAGCAAACACGACAAAAAGACGAACATCAAAGGGAAAAAATTAAAATGACAAGTCAAATCTCCAATTGAAATGGGACAAGGTGACTGAATGACAACCCTGGCTATAGGATGAAAATACATATTTTGCTCAAGCATCCATTTTAGAGAAGTATTACCGTTGTTTTTTTTGGCATTTATGCAATGCCGGCGATTTTTGTATTGTTCATAGCAGTTCTGGCAATAGAGTACTTAATTAAGCTCCATTTAATCCATTGCAGGCGTTCAAGCATTTTTAGCATCCTAGAATCTTCTTCTTTGATTGTGATTTTTAATCCTTTTAGGAATAAGAAATTATCCTTTAAGGGGCTCAATTTGGGAGAATAAAAGGGTCGAGGACCAATGAAAACAAATTTTGCTGGCAAAAATCAGAAGTCATGCTTGATCAATATTGTGTCAAACTCTTATTTCACTTTTGTGCAGTATTACCCTTTCACAGAAAAAAGAATGATTTTAACATGTCTCGCAGTTTTATTTTCTTCATACCTGGAAAATATTCTTGGTTACCTTCAACGGCTCACAAATTAAGTTCAAACCAAAGGATATATATAAAATATATGGGTTTCACAACAGAAATATGATTTTCATGCAGTCCTCAAAAAGCAAAACTCTTGGAGAAGTTAAAAGCTTGGTCAATCTCCAATTGAACTGTGACAAAGTGACTGAGTGAAAACCCTGGATATAGGATGAAAAATGCATCTTTTGTTCAAGAATTCATTTTAGACAAATTTTGTCGTTGTTCTTAATTTGACGGTCAAGCGAGCATTTTCACAGTGGGATTTGTAATATTCCTTTTAACAGATTTAAAGCATCAGAATTGTCATTAGGTTGCGAAGTAATTGATATACTAGCTTTTTTGTCTCATCCGAAAGGTACTGCCTGTTACGATTTCTTTGCTTAATATCCAGTACCCTTCAAGAAGCACAAACTGGGAGATGAAAAGAAAAATTCATTTGCAGTAATCCGTGGAGAATCTGGAACCACGGAATGGTTTCCCTACGAATGTTTGAAAATGTGACAAGGTCTTGCTGAAGATCATTTGCTGCTTACATGCCAAATTATATTCTTAGACCGCACTGCTTTTCCATTTACAAAAAATTAAGCAGCAGAATATCTGGTTTTAATTTCGACAAAGCAGTGAACAAAAATAAAAGATAAAAATTGCACTTTAACCAAAAAAATAAAAATACTCCGAATACTTCAGTCCCACGTCCGGGAGCCTTTCTCAACGGAAAAAAAAAATTTAAACCGACAATTTAAGACTTATTTAAGACATCACAAAAAAACCATACCGACTAAAACACAGCGAACAAAAAATATGTAAACAATAAAATAAATAAAAACAACTCACATTATAAGACAAAACTTCCAGCACTGATGGTAATAACTTTAGAACAAAATCAAAGCAAATGTTTATAATGAAACCAATATTCATTTCCTCTGCAACAATCGGTGTATAAATGAGAATCTATTAAAAATAAAAATAATATTCACATGAACGAAACAAAAGAAGGTCACCCAGCCCGAAATCTAAAAAAAAATCTTTCAGGTTAATGAAACAAATTTATGAATTCTAAATTGAATGGATTTTTTCTTTGCTTGTTTAGCTGCAGTCCGTTGACTTCTCACAGCATTGACCTTGCTTTGACTTTCTTTCGCAAGGTTATCACTTGTTTCAGGACAATTATGTAAATCAATACTCGTTGAAGTTTGTAACTGGTCTTTAATTAAACTATTTTAAATTTACTCTATCTTAAAATCCCCTTCATTTCTATTAATACTAATACCCCCACAGGTAATCTTTTTTATTTTTTTAATTTCTCTGAAACTTTGTAAAGGCTCTACTGACTTATCAATCATTTTTGTCTGATAAAATAAAATATTGTGATGAGGAAAATTATACACGTGTTCCGCTATAACGGAAATGTTTCAGGTTTTTTATTATATCTAAGTCCTGCTCTTTACGCTAAAGTTTGACTCTTTCTATCATTTGTGCTTTATAAAACAGTAAATAACCTTAGCGTTAAGAGCGGGACGTTCAAACAGCCCCTTTCATACACCGAGTAATTTCTGTTCGTTTCAAGTTTTAATGTCGCTCCTTACTTCTAGTTAAAAAACTTTTTTTTTTAGTTTAATTTCTGAATGTTTTTGAATTAATGTATATTTGATTTTGGCTCTCTGCAAATGAATAATTAAAACAAAATTTGTTTATTTTTGTTTTGTTAAATGGCTTCCTCTTAGTTTTCATCAGACGATTTTGAGAAAAAGGGTGGGGGAAGAGGCCTAGTTGCCCTCCAGTTTTTCTGTTAATTAAAAAGGCAACTAGAATTTTCAATTTTTAACAAATGTTTTTGTTAGTAAAAAACATACGTAACTTACAATTTACGTAACGAACTTTTATATTCGTATATATGTATGTTGATATCATACAATATCATTGTTTTTTTAAATAGTGCTAGAAAATCCTGCCCCCTTCATGGAATTTCTCTTCTCCCATGACAAATTCCTCCCGGGGAAGATCCTCGTACGTAGCCCCCTCCCCTAAGCCCCCCTCTCTAATCAAAAAGTCCCCCTGAAAAGGTCTGTACACTTTCAAATAACGATTACTGGAAGTAAACACAGGTCAAAGTTTGTAACTTTCAGTGCCTCCCCTGGGGACTCAGTTGGAGTAAATCAGCCTTTAAGACATAGTTATTATGTTTTCCAACTATGTTGAACAGAATTGCTATCTCAAAATTTTGATCCTTTGACTGTGAGAAAAAAATGAGCGTGAGAGTGGGCCTAGGTGCCCTTCAATTTTTTTAGTCACTTAAAAGGGCATTAGAACTTTTGATTTCCGTTAGAATGAGCCCTCTCGCGACTTCTAGGACCACATTGTCGATACAATCACCCTTGGGAAAAAAAAATACCCACGCACCCGTGAATTTTCTACAGTAGGGTTCGCTGATACGGTGAATGTGATGGTGTGATTTTCGTTAAGATCTTATAACTTTAAGGGTGTGTTTCCCCCTATTTTCCAAATAAGGCACATTTTCTCGGGCTCTTAACTTTTGATGAGTTTGACTAAATTTAATGAAACCTATATATCTAAAATCAGCATAAAAATCTGTTTTTTTGATGTATCTACTAATATAAAAATTTCATTTTTTTAGAGTTTCGTTTACTATTGAGCCGGGTCGCTCCTTACTACAGTTCGTTACCACGAACTGTTTGATCGGGTGATTTGATGCAAAAGACAAATAACGGTTGTTGTTAGTTAGTTTACGGTAAATTGAAAAAGCTAGTTCATTATTATTTCTATGGATCCAAATATCCAGAAACGGTAACTTATTCTCTGTTTCATTTTCAATTGTAAAAACTAACTCCTCTTCCAAATTATTTAAATGTTCGAGAAAACCTTCTATTTGTGATTGCTCATTGTTACAAATAGCTAAAACATCATCCATATATCTGCCCCAAAATTTAGGGTTTAAGAAATATGTGTCAATAGCTAAAGTTTCTACATACTCTACATAAATATTTGCTAACAGCGGACTTAAAGGTCCTCCCATTGTTAATCCTCTAATTTGATGATAAAAGTTATCTCTAAATTTGAAATAATTAGTAAACCTGCTAGTTATTTTAACTAAATTTGATATAGTTTCAATCTCAATGCCTAAAGATAATTCTTCTATCTCATTTTTATGTTCATCAAGTTTTTTTAGATAAAACAAATACAGATCTATCGAAAGGTATATACGTATACATTGATTTTATATCAAAACTAAAAAGTCTAGATTCGTTTGATATTTCAATATTTTAAGTTTATCTTTTAAAAATTCTGAGTTTTTTATATACGAATTTTGGAGATAATAAAGGTTTAAGCATCTTTGCTATCCATTTTTTAATTTTTTTCTGTTGGCGAGTTCCTTGTTGATACTATAGGTCTTAGAGGAATGTCTGTCTTATGTATTGCTGGAAAACCATATATTTCTGGGCAAATTGATCACCTCAGAAAGAACTTATAATACATCTCTGGTGAGATGCTTCGATTATTTTTTAGGCCGTCTAAGTCCTTTCTTAATTTTGCAACATACGATTTAGTTGGGTCTGAGTTAATTTTTTTGTATGTTGAAATATCCTTTAGAATTGTTTCTATTTCACTATCATAATCATCTTTTTTCTAGAATTGCTACCGTATTGATTTTATCAGCTTTCTTTATTATTAGAAAATAATCTTTTTTAAATCTTTCAAAATTTTTGCATCTTTGTTCCTAAGGTTTTCTTGAAAATTGACAAAATCTTTGTAATATTAGCGACACCCAGTCTTAAATTCTCAACATTATTAACATCTTTTGCAAACGCATGAATCCCTGTCTCAATCTTTGAAATTTACCAGTATTTTTTTAGGATTTTTTCCAAATTTTATACCTTTTTCAAGGATTTCCTTTTGTTCTTTGATTAACTTCTTTTTGCTTAAATTAATCACACCTGGCCCTGGGAAATGTTTAGGTTTATACGTTGATATATTTTGTCCTTCATGTTCCCTTTTTAATTGCAAAAATTTTTGGTTTAACCTCTTCCTGGATAACCTTAACACATGTTCAAAAGAACTTTTTAAATTGATATAATTTGTTAGAAATCATACGCATTAACGGACACGCAAAGGATATTTTTCTAAAAATCTATTTCTTTTACTTTTTGTTATCTCTGGAAACCTTTATCTTTAAACAAATGGTTTAAATTTAGTAAATTTACCTTTCTCGTGAGATTAGTCTCATTATATATATTTAAATAAAACTTGAAACGAAACGATTTTGGAATTATCTTACTTACTTTGCATTTTTCTAAAAACCTTTGTTGTGTAATTATATTGGCATGTTATTTTGCTAAATTCAAAAGCACTAAAATTGAATTGGTCTTTTGTCACCCGTAGGCTAGACGTAAATAATTTCTTAGACCACACTGCTTTTCCATTTAAGAAAAATTAAGCAAAGAAAAAACGGATTTTAATTTTGAAAAAGCAGGGAACAAAAATAAAAATTAAAACTACACATTAAGTAAAAAATAGAAATTCTCCGAAAATTTCAGCCCCACGTCTGGGAGCCTTTCTCAACGAAAAAAAAAATTACAACGGACAATCATACGCATTGACAGACCCGCATTTTTTTGTGATGTCTTAAAAAAGTCTTAATTGTCGGTTGCAATTTTTTTTCCGTTGAGAAAGGCTCCCGGACGAGAGGCGAAATATTCGGAGAATTTTTATTGTTTAGTTAAAGTGTAGTTTTTATATTTTATTTTTGTTCACTGCTGTGTCGAAATTAAAACCTGTTTTTCTTTGCTTAATTTTTCGTATTGGCCAAATCGTTCTTAAGGAGCAATCCTTTAGACCTTGTCTTCATTATGTCTTTTTCAGACGAAGTCGGTTGAGACATAGTGAAGTCAGTTTGTTCGTCGTAAGATAAACATTTCTGAAAAATCACTTTAAATGTGCCTGATTTGCCTTTTGAGCCATAAAAAGTACCAAAGAAAACTGGGGTTGCCCTAAAAACTAACAGAGTACGAGTGACAATTCCAGAAAAAGCCAATATGATGACACGGCCTAATGCCATTCACTGTTTAGATCCCGTCTATCAAACAGTTCGTGGTAACGAACTATTGCAAGGAGCGACCCGGCTCAATAGTAAACCAAACTCTAAAAAACAGAATTTTGATACTAATAGATACATCAAACGAATTGTATTTTTATACTAATTTTAAATATATAAGTTTCATCAAATTTAGTCTTACTCATCAAAAGTTAAGTGCAAATAGAAATCTGTTTCGAAAAATGGGGGGAAACACCCACTAAAAGTCATAGGATCTTAACGAAAATCACACCATCGCATTCAACGTATCAGAGAACCCTACTTTGAAGTTTCTAGCTCTTATCTAAAAAAATGTGGAACTTAGTATTTTTAGCCAGAAGACCGATCACAGGTGCGTGTTTATTTGTTTTTTTTCCCCAGGGCTGATCGTATCAACCAAGGGGTCCTAGAATGTCGTGAGAGGGCTCTTTTTAACGGAAATTAGAAGTTCTAGTGCTGTTTTTAAGTGACATAAAAATTTGAGAGTACCTAGGCCCTCTCCCACGCTCATTTTTTCCCAAAGTCAACGGATCAAAATTTTGAGATGTCAATTGTGCTCAGCATAGTCGAAAAACATAATAACAATGTCTTTGTTATTAGGGGGACTACAATGTCTGTAGAGGGACTTACTCCCCTACAGTTGCCGGGGAAGGGGCTGCAAGTTACAAACTTTGGCCAGTGTTTATATTCAGTAATGGTTATTTGGAAGTGTACAGACCTTTTCAGGAGGATTTTTTGGTTGGGGAGGGGTTGAAGGGAGGGGGATACGTGGGAGGATCTTCCCTAGGAGAAATTTTTATGGGCGAAGAGAAATTCCATGAAGGGGGCGCAGGATTTTCTAGCATTATTTAAAAAAATGAAAAATGAATATGAAAAAGTTTTTTTCCGCTGAAAGTAAGGACCAAAATTAAAACTTAAAACGAACAGAGATTATTACGCATGTAGTGGGTTCATCTCTTCCTAAATACCTCACTCTTTCGCTGAAGTATTTTTCGTAATTACAACTATTTATTCTATAGCCTTTGTGATTCAGGGGTTAATCTTAAAGAATTAGGACAAAATTAAAGCTATAGTGTAAAGAGCAAAGTATTAAAGAGGGGGCAAACCCCCTCATATACATAATAAAAATATACGAATATAGAAGTTCGTTACGTTAGTTAATTTGTAAGTTACGTATATTTTTTACTAATACAAACTTTCGTTAAAAAATAAAAATTCTAGTTGCCTTTTTAAGTAACGAAAAAACTGGAGGACGACAATGCCTTCTCCCCCCCTTTTTTCTTAAAATCGTGCTGATCAAAACTAAGAGAAAGCCATTCAGCAAAAAAAATAATACACAAATTTATTTTAATTATTCATTTGCGGAGAGCCAAAATCAAACATGTATTAATTCAAAAATGGTTCAGAAATTAAATATAAGAAAAAAGTTTTTTTTTTTTAACTGGACTTCGTCTTAAGAGGTATAGGAAAGGCAATTGGAGACCACAGAATCAAACGGGGAGGAAAAACACTCCTGGACTTATATTATGCTGATGGTTGAAGCATATTAGATGAAAATTTGACCAAAATGAATGAATTTTTAGAGGTTTTGCAAGTTCAGGGTGCTAAAATTGGCTTGAAAATTAATTTTAAGAAGACTAAGTCACTAAGGCTAGAAATAAGTGAAGATGAACAGGTGACATTAGGTAACGAAAATATTGATCTGGTTGGAAGCCTCAGTTACCTTGGTAGCATTATTAGTAAAGATGTTGGGAGCATTGAAGATGTTAAAAGTAGAATAACTAAGGCTCAGGGTGTTTTTTCACAGTTAAAAAAAGTTTGCAAGAATAGAAGGATAAGTCTGCAAACCAAGATTAGAATATCAGAAGTTACAGTGATGACAGTGATCAAATATGGCTCTGAAGCATGGGCGCTCCGAAAAGCAGATGAAAATTCACTAGATATTTTCCAGAGAAATTGCCTACGGATTGTTTTGGGTACCCGGCTGACTGACCGTATTTAGAACAGTAGGTTGTACGAAAAATGTGGTTCAATCCCACTTTCTAGCGCTATAATGAAAGAAAGGTTGAGATGGCTAGGCCAAGTTCTACGGATGAAGGATGACAGATTACCGAAGATTGTCCTTTTTGGCCAACCGTCTGAGGCTACACGGAAAGCAGGTCGTCCTTGTTTGGGTTGAGAGGCAGTCATAAATAAAGATTTAAAGTAAATGGGAACTTCCTGGGAGGTTGTAAAGAGGGAGGCTTTAAATAGATTAGGCTGGAGGAGGATCGTGCATAGCTGTTTTGACCTCAGGTGGCTTGGTGCTGCAGTGAGTTATTAGTAGTAGTAGTAATAGTAGTAGTAGTAGTAGTTGTAGTAGTAGTATTAAAGAGCGGGACGTTGAGGAAGGAACAGCCCCTTTCATACACGGAGTATTTTCTGTTCATTTTAAGTTTTGATGTCGCTCCTTACTTTCAGTTAAAAAATACTTGTTTTTTATTTAATAATAAAATAAACAAGTTGCTTTTAATTAATTGAAGAGCTAAAAATAAAACTTGAAGCGGCGACTCAAAATACAGAGGGAAAGAAGTATTGAAACAAAGCAACTATCAAATATTTTCATTAGATAGAAACATTGTCTTCCTCTTTTGGTGTCCCATGATTGTTTTGTGGCCTTAATATATTCTAGTGTTCATCCTATCTCAGGTTCTTAGCACTATACAGCCTATCTATTCGAAATAAAAAGGAAAATTAGCATTTTTTTCTATTTTTGATCA
Source organism: Artemia franciscana (assembly GCF_032884065.1). Taxonomy (NCBI): domain Eukaryota; kingdom Metazoa; phylum Arthropoda; class Branchiopoda; order Anostraca; family Artemiidae; genus Artemia; species Artemia franciscana. The sequence goes on from NC_088865.1 coordinate 52,104,305, forward strand.
CCATTAAATATGAGGATATATTCCCTACTTTGCCGATTGGTAACGTCTGAGAGACTTTTTTTTCTCAAATTCAAAGCCTAATGTTACTGAAAAATTCCAAATTTAAAGTGCGATCACAGTTCAAATACAACTAGTTTAAGCTTATGATTTTAACTTAAATTGTTTTTTTTTTTTTTTTAGTAGGCCTAGTAGTTTTTTGAACCTTGACTTTGAATTTTTTCAGATCCTAGAAAATTTAGGGTTATTATTCGCATAATTCGATTGTCATTATTATTTCATCTGAAACATTCTTTCAAGCTGATTGAGGACGAATTTACGTCATATCAAAAGTCGCCATTTTCACGAAGAAAATTCATAATTATGACAAAAAGAAAATCCAAAATGGGCATTTCTAAAATAGGGATTATTCTTGAAAAAACTTTTGAAGAGTTTTTTTAGTTACAGTTTCAGAAATCAGTTTTCCCCTTTCAAAACACACTACAAGAATTATAAAGCAAAATAAAGTAGAAAACAATAGAAACAGAATTAAGTACAGTAAAACCCGAGAAAAAAGGTCTCGGCCCACAAATCCAGGAAAATTTGGTACTCATTGTTGATTGTCAAAACAGCAAGCAAGATAAAATGGAAATCTCAGTATTTTAATTAAATTAACTGAGATTTTATTCTGCTGCATATTAAAAAACAAAAAAAATGGAAAACCATGAAATCCAGTTTGCAATGAATTGACCTCCATATGCACTTGTGCAGTATTTGGTTGTAGTGGGCATAAAGTTAAAAAAAAGAAATATATGAAAAATTAGCAGTAAAATCAGCACCAAACAGCTTGAAAAATTTAGACAATAGATAAGATATGCTTCCAAACAATAAAAAAAAATCACAAAACAAATATAATTCGCTGATCCCCACAAATACTCCATGACCTGTAAAGGAGGGGGAAATAAACACATGAATGAAGGCAGGAACAATATTTCCCACTAAAAAGATAAAATGTCACTAACGCAATAATAAAATATAGACAACAACAACAACAAAGGATAAAGAATAAAGATCTTCCAAAGCCATTGATGGTCCATAGGGCGTCGAATCGACGTTTAAGTTGCTAAGTGTTTTTTTTCTAGGGATAAGTAGCAAGCTTGTCGCTCAACCTTGTTGCAACGGGGATCGAACCCTGGGCCCCCTATTGCCAAGCAGAGCATCAATCCACTGCGTTACAACAGGCTGCAACATACAACAACAAAACAACAACAGACTACAACAACAAAAATGTACCAAATAAGAAACGCACAAATGTATACAGGCAGAACAACAAATTGACACTAAAATCGCAAAGCGTCACAGAGTTCAGTTTCCGTTAAAATCGTATAAAACTCCTCCAGTCTCTTTTGAATAGACCTGTACGGGTACTATTTTTTCTTATTGGTTGCTAATAGCTGCGTTACGTTTCCAAGGAGTTACACGCAAAAGGAATTTACAAAAACGGTAGTAACAAGAACGCAATTTACGTTTATTCTTATCTGATAAGAGAATCCAGAAAAGCAGTGATCGCCAACACGTGTGGTGTAACCATCACCAAAAAAAGCTGGGTCCGAATCAATTGATTATATATGAAGCTTTCGAAGATACAAATATTAAGCGAGTTTTTCGGACTTTACTAGTAATATCATGTATTAAAAACAGACGCATTGGTTTAACTTTTCAATCCACAGGTGGACAAAGATGCTCTATATTTGAAGAAAATTTTATTATCTTGTCACAAAGTTTTACTTCTCGAGTAGGAAAACTTCCTTTACGATTAAAGACAATAAGCTCTGTTTTAGTCTCGTTGAAAGACAGACCGATTTTCTTATTTCAGCAATTCAACGCTACAAAACTCTTTTCAGAACAGGAAAAAGAACGACTTAAATACAAAATATTGTCGGCATAGTTCAACAAATACAGTTTTTGGCCCAGGTAAGAAAACTTGGTTAAACCACATGCTGAGCCTCAACTACACTGCTGTTGAAAAGAAGTGATGAAGAGATCCCTGACAAATCCCTTTTTGAACTGGGATAGTAGTAGAAGAAGTCTTAATCAAACTTAGTAGGCTAAACTTAATCTCCACTGCAAGTTTTCGGTACAAATTACGGAACATAAGAACTACCAACTTGTCAAGACCGCGTCAAGACTACCGACTCATCTTACATGTGCTCTCAATAGCAGATGACTATTAAGACTGGAGTAGAATGCTTGACTTACATTTCAAACCTGCAATAACGAAGGATATTATACACAGGATGGTGCACATTGCTGTCTACTACAGCCCTTTTTTATTGCTGTAACAGCAACCCATACTGGTTGCTGGGTGAGTGGCACACTCGGTCTTTATCATCAAAAACTACTATTTCAAAATTTTAAAGAGAATCGAAGCAACAGTAATTGGCCAATACAAACTACACAGAGAATGGTCGTTTACCTTTTTAATAACTGGAGAGTGATGATATTGATACCAAACAATTTGGGCATTAATCAATGCGAGAATATTTTTTGGTACATTAAAGTTAAGTGCTTAAACAGCATTAGACTGCCATTCAATAGATGCAGGCCACAAATATAATTAACTCCCTTTGAGCAATATTTTTTTTTTAATTTGTTAATAGCATTACAGACGCTCGAGAAGGCTTCTACAAAGCCTGGACTTTCAATAGATCCTGAGAGCATTTTATCTAGTTCCTTTTCAAAAGTCTGTTCAAGCTGTGGACCAGGTGCAAAACCTCGGAAGTTTACTAGCTACTCGACTCTTCCTTCAACGGCTTAGATGGACAGGATCCGAATACTTAATACGTTTATTATTTTTCACAAATTTTCAGACCAGGGAATGGTTTATTTTGATTCGAGCACATTTTCTTTTATAATATGAGCCAGGGGATGAGCTAAAAATTTTGAAAATTTGCGTTTCGTGTAAAATCTGATTTTATTCTCTCTGCCCACTTTATGCCTAGCATCACACCACAGCTAAGACCAAAACCAAGACCGATGGCAGCCTTTACTAATCTTGGAGTTTTCGTTCTACCGTCATATTTCTGTTCTGATCTAAGTTTCTCTAGAAGATAGAGCCACCATTTCTACCACCATCGACGTGCGTATAATTTCCCAGTAATAGGTATTCAGTGGTAAATGCTTGTCAATATTACCTTAGTCTCAGCTAGTCTGAAATAGGTGATAGGGCACTTTATTTTTCGACAATATGTTATCAAAAACTAATTGGTAAGTCCTTAGCCCTTAGGTCCCAACCCTCTTCGTTGGAAGTCACTCCTTTTTTGGGGCCACTCCTTTTGCTAGCTCCCGCGCAAAGGCTCTCTATATTATTCTATCAGGTGCAGTGCGTGACAATTAGGCTAAATTCACGCTGTAAAAATTGAATTTCTATATCCAGATCATTCGTGGTGTGTCTTGCGGAGGGGGACCGTGCAGAGATCCTTCAAGAGCGATTTTAAGAAGGCGGCTTGGCTCCATTCACTTGACGTGGCCAAACCAACACGGTTGCCGTTTCTTGATCTACTGAGAACGGTTTTACTCGACTGGAGCCGTTGGCGTGCTTCGGTATTTGTGATGCGGTCAGTGTATTTGATTCTAGCTATGTGCATCGACATCAAGTTTTTTTTTCACTCCTGTTTCTAAACTCAGCAACTAAGATTCATTAGTCGAGCAATAGGATTATCTAAACCAACACGAAAGATATTTGAAACCGGTAGATGGTCAGAAACACTGATTGAATTGTTAACACTGGAAGAGCGGTTAATCACATTCGGTCTCATTGAAAGAAAAGATCTATATTGAATGTAGACCCACTGTTATGCGCATATGTAAATAACAGGTCGTTGTTAACCGTGATTTGATAACCGTGTATTTACTGTGTGTTGGGTATGTTGTGATCTGTAATGGAATATAAATTATTACTTGTTACTTTCTTTTGTATACAAAACTGGAGGTTTTCTTAGCATTTTGAAAAAGATGTGTTTGTGTTTTGGTTTTATGTGTGAAGAAAAATAAATAGTTAAAAAATAGTTCATTTGAGGACAGCAACTAAGAATCACTTTCCTGGAGCTATTGCTATCGCTAAAATTACAGTTCATATCTCCTGCAACGATAGCATTAAGGTCTTGTTTCTGTGCTTCTGACACAGAGCTTCCAACCTCACTTCCAGCTATGTTGAACTTCCACTCTTAGCATAAGCCATGGTAGTCAATTAGCATATATGTAAAAACACACCAGCGTCTAAGAGTTGAACAAACATAAAGAAATCAGAGGACGAAATTGGTTTGGGCATACGTTCGGAACGAATAGGTTGAGCTAAACATTTAGAGAGTCTTCTTTTACCACTCGACAATCCAGGCATACTTCACCTCAACCATCAAGTTGTAGCAGGGCTAGTCCTTCTTTCGATAGGAAATGCTTCTGTAGACGAAGCACATCACAATTAGCCACGAGGTGAAACAAAGAGAGGTTTATTATTGATGACTGCACCTCATTTGGCGACTCAGAGAGTGACTTTTTGTAATATTTTCTGGGCTATAGGGCACTTATATACATAGCAGGGGTGGTCCGTTTTACCACATAGTGTATGTGTCACGACTAGGTAACGGGAACTGTCTCTAAAGTTCTTACATGGACCAGCACACTGAAAGCATTTCTCTGTATTAACACAGTCAGTAGAATTGTGGTCAAATGCTTTCCATCTGTAACATTGAGGGGTCAGGAACTTGTATTCTATAACGAGAAGCCACTCAAAGCCTATCTTAGATGGACTGTCTATCACTTTTTGTAGGTGTTCATTGGTTTCAAACTTCAAGCGAAAAGGTCTGGATGATCGTATTTACGACACTTTTTTACAATTCTGTAGAAAACTCTGAATTTCGGCAGTTGACGTTTCTGAGGAGTATGCCAAATAGTACCAAAATATAAATTTTATTTTACTTTCTCATCTGCACGTTGATTAAAGTTAGCAATAGCCTTCGCATGTGCCATTGCGTCAGTTTCTAATGCAATTATTTAAACACTAAATCATAAACCAGTAAATTAAACGAAGAAAAAGAAAGGGAGGGAAGGATATAGGACAAAGAATTGAAAGACAAAGATAGAGGGAAATATTTCAGCAGTTTAGAAGAATATTTTTCAGCAAAAATATGCTTAAGAAAATTTTAACTTTTATTTGAGCCTATTGTCATGATATCATGACGTCATTTGATATTTCTATTAAAAATATTCACAATACAAGTTTCTTGGGGAGCGTTCAATGCCTACCTCCATGCAACACTATGCGTCCAAAGTTAGTAGTAGAACTTTAGAGAGTTTTTTTTTGTCATTTAACACGGAGAAAAGGATATATACAACATGCCGAGATATAAGACAGATGTACAGGGATGAACACCAATAGATTCAAAAGTTTGCCCTTGTAATTTATGTACAGTCATCGCAAACGATGATAGAAATGGGGTTAATGTCGATGTAGTTTGAATACGAGTATTCAAAGTGTAGTTGATGTAGTTGCTTTAATAATTAACGTTTAATAATAAACGTTTAATATTTATCGTTGTTAAATAATTTAGTAACAACCAGGCATGCTTCATTGCATATACCCACTGAAATTTTTAAATTATGCACTAGCATAATTGTCTTGTTATTCCTTAGTTTTAAGTTATGGACTGTCAGCTCAACAATTTCAATTTAATTAAGAAATTCTCTTATGAGTTCAATCAATCCTTCCTGTTTTATCCTCCACAGGAAAATAACTTCTGTAGAATTTGTAATCTCCTTGGAGACGATCAATAACCTCAGCATTCATTATACTTACTTCTTTGTTGAGTAACTCTAAAATAAAATGTTGCTTCCTTCCATCGTAATTTCGATTTTCGAGGCAATTTCCAAATGTTTCATCAATTAAATTATTATTGAAAAATAAATCATCCGGTAGTTCGATTTCATTGAAGTAATTTTTTGGAATATTTCTATTTCCTATTTTCAGGATTTACTTTACGAATGATTCCTGTTCAAGATCGACAAGCATGTTTTTGTTAACGGAATTTTTTTGAAGTAATTTTTTTGGAATATTTCTGTTTCCCATTTTCAGGATATACTTTCCAAATGATTCCTGTTCAAGATCGACAAGCATGTTTTCGTGAACGAATTTTTTTTCGAAAATACTTCCGGAGATCGCTTTTATCAAAAAGTCGACTGTTTCATTATGGTTGTTTTCGACTTGAACAGCTAAGCACTGACGGAAATTCCGTCCGGTGACAGAAATTTCCCTCCAAATGGTGAGCTTGGATTTGCAGTAGACCGCAACAGCTGATCCATATTTTGTAAAGCATACTTTGGTAACCTCGTTGCCCCATAAGGAAACTATCAAATTGAGCTAGTTCTATACCTTTGACCGAACTAGGTTAATTGTTTAAAATTGAATCTGGTGAGTTTGAAACTTTCAGGTGAAATGTTTTTGTGTATGCAACAGGTAAGGGGATTATAATACAAGCCATTCATTTTACTTTGCGATTTCGGCTACACAGCTATAGAAGGTATCATGCAAAAAGGTTTTATTTGTACCAGCTGGCCCATCTATGAAAAGACGCATATTGTTTCAACACACTTAGAATCATTGGCTGCCTGCAAAGTAATTTCCACAATTTAAGTCTGTTTTCCTTGCCTTATATTTGTTCTCCAGTAGCAGCTGACCCATCAGGCTTTTGAACGCCCATATCTCAGCCATTTGGCTAATTTTTAATGTCGTCCATACCATATCGCTCTACCCAGAAACTAAAATTGCAACT